>NC_022034.1:40949235-40959322 GCF_000317375.1 Microtus ochrogaster | reverse complement strand
TGTTTTGGTTTTCTTATCCTACTTGATCATCTGCACAGTTCTTGGTTCTTGGCAGTCCCTGAATAGTAATCAATACAAGCTGAAAGTAGGCAAAAGAGAAGTAGTCAATAGTAGTGTCTCTGTTATATAAAACTGACATCTACTAAACACTATCTAGGTCCACCTTCCTGATAGGTCCTCCTATGCTGGAGGCATTTGGAATTGAAATCCATCAGAAATGAAGTATAGTGGACATGGCAGTGACCAAGAGATGGAGAGAAGGAAGAGGCAGAATCAGCGTGAGAATGAAAGTGTACTGCCCATATGGTCATTCAACGTAGATAAAGAACAAATATGAAAATACAAGGTGTTTACGAATGTAACTTGATTCAACCATATGTATAATTTGATGAAAATTAGGTAAGAAATGGTGATTATGATATATTGCTATAATACCATCTCATTTATCATAAGAAATTGTCAAAGGAAATTAAACAAATTATCCAAAGAAAATACTCAGGACTGTGGAACAACCACTAATGAGACAAATATACAAAATAGGGAAATTATGGAAAAGAATAATTAAAAATGTCTCAGAGGGGATATCCAAATCAGTAATTATTGTGGGTGTTATCAAATTAAGCATGTACTATTGCTCTTGGTTTTCAGCACCTACATCCAGTGGTTCAAACTGCCTAGAACTCCAGCTCCAGAGGATCTAGTGCGCCCCCCCCCCGGACTTTCCAATCATTTGCATGTTCATGCACATATGCATACATATCATCCATATATACATAGAGATCACATGCACACGCACCAAATATACAGTACTCATACACATCGTGTAAGTTTACATAGACATAATTTAAAAATCTAAAAGACCCCTTTCCAGGTCACCTGATCACTAGCGAGTGCAGGTAGGGATTTCTGATGATCAGTCCTAGCCCAAGCTATAATTATACTAATTTCAGTAGCAAAACCTTGCCTATTGGAATAAGCAGAGTGGCTGCTGATTTCTTGACTGAAATCTACCAACATGAGAAAACTCCCTACTTTGGAAAATGTCAGAAAGTGATTGAAAACAAACAAACAAAAAAAAAAGCTATAGACATTATTATGTTGGGACTCATGCTGTATGTTGTCTTCCTTAAGTCCTATATCTGTGGACAACAAAAGAAATCTTGTCTTACCTTAAGAAATTAATTTACAACGCTATTTTTCTCTAGTTGCACATTTTCTTGATGGAAAAGTATTCCATCGCTTGAACATGAACCCACAGCTTTAGTGAAATGAATGGCCTTCTCCATGACCTTTGCTATCTTGTCAAAAGTAACCCTCCACAATCACCTTGTCTTGGAATTCACAAAAATCTATGAAAACTCACTATTGATGAGCTCAGATTACTACATTTAATCTACCAGATTCTATTTCTTTCTAGCAGAATTGGAATATTTTATAAATTACCTATCATCTTAGAATACTGAAAAGCTGGCATTTACTCTCAGATATTAGGTGATGACTGGGTTAGTGGGAAAAGAAAACAAATTCTGATTTCTCTAGTTAAGAAACACTTCATGCAAGTAACTATAATTTAGCTTTTTGTCTCAAAGCCAATCATAAAATTAATTCTCATTTATAGGCAAATCTTATTCATGCAACCATTAAGGAAAATATTTCTATGGGCAACCTGAAGAAAAGCTCATTTCTAAGTATTGAAAGTTTAAAATGAAACCTCTCTGTGTTTATGATTTCATATGTGGCTTTAAAAGAAGACTCCCACTTAATGGGAAATTCTCATGAGTGCCAAAAAGAAACACTATGGTCGATTAATGCTCCTAAGCAGAGCATTTAGTATTTCATTGTTCCAGGGAACCCATCATTCAAATCACTGATTATTTATTCCCTTTGCTTGTGTTAAAAACAAGGCTAAATTAAAGCAGCTTTTCATTAAAGATCTATTTAGCCTATAAGAAGTCAATGAAGCTTTTCAAACTAAAAATAACCCTGGCCTCTTGCTACATTTTTAGCATGCTAGCAAGTGACATTCTGATACACGAAGAGCTGGGCAGCTATAGTGAACTCAGTGTGTCTTTTGGCAAAGAGTCAATGTTCTGTTCTATCAAGCAATGCTACTGTCTGCTGTGTAACATGACACCTAAATCTATCAGCTACATCATATTCAGCTTCCAGATAAGTTTCACTGTTGGCATGTCCTTTTTAGGATCAAGTGACAAGAGAAAGTGTCCAGTAAAGTGTTTGGAACTACAAGCACTCCAGAGGCATGGCATTCTAATCTATGCTCAACTGTGAATAGTGGTCAACTTATAAAAATGTAAACTAGTGACAAAAAACTGTGAGGAAAGTTTATTCTAAGGTGGATTCCCAAAGGACAGAATTCCTCAACTGGTTCCAGAACAGGTCACAATCTTGACAATGAAACAACACATCAACAAGCAGAGATAGGTCAGGACAGAACCACTCTAGCTGTGAAAGATGGAGTCAAGGAGAAATAATTTGTTTGAGAAAAAAAATGGAGGAGTTGAGTTTACAAGCAGAAAATTGTATTAAGGAAGTGTTTTATGAAGGACAGAAGTCAGAAACACACACAAAAAAATGGGGCATATTTTATGCAACATTTGGTTCTTTGAAAAGACAATGATTATATGAGAAACTACTAAGCATAACGACTTAGCTTCGTTGGTGGAACGCTTGGCTAGCTAGCATACACAAAGTCCTAGGTGTGATTTACTCCACAACATAAGCCGCACACGCTTATAATCCTAGCACTTGGTAGGCAGGGGTAGGAGGATCAAAAGTTCAAGGTCAATCTCTGATACATCTTAGGTTACAAGTGGGCCAACAATACATTTATTGAAACCTATGATATACCAGGCATTCTCTCATCTTAGGTATCCATTTAATGATCTTATTTAATTCTTAAGACAAGGTTTTAAGGAAGTCATTTTTATTATCATTTCATAAATGAGGAACTAAGGTTTAAAAATAAGTGAATGGTCCAAGACCATATAGTTAGCAAGAGGGAACATTTGATTCTAAATCTAAATCCAACTAACCTTCTTATTGAAACATGTGTGAACTTTGTATTGTTCAGTGCATAAATGCATTTACAAACACATGTGTGCACAGACCATTCATCCCCACACTATCAGGTATGGTGATGACTGCATTCAGCACTGTGGGGTAAAAAAAAAATCTATGGGGAAAATTGCTATACTCAGCTTATACACCACTTCACTTGAAAAAGTTAAGAAGACATAAATTCAAAAGGGGACCTGAAGACATGGTTAAGAAAGAAACAGTACTAGGATGGGTTTAGACAATGGAAAATGTATGAGCAACTTTTCTAGGATTTTCATAGTACTAAAATAGTCTTCCTAGAGAAGGTACGTGCTAAATACCGTTATTATAAACTATAAAAAAAAGTATTTCTAAATATTCTTTAAAAGAGACAAGCACCATTATTCAAGGAATATATGGATATCTCATAGTAAGTTAATAGTGTCTTGGTATCATTTACTATAAAATAGCCCTGCATGGGTGGGTGTGCTGAAAAGATAGGGCAAACACATATAGCAATTGGCCAAATATTCCATAACCTGTAGTTTGATATTCCAGATAAAGAGCTGAAAATATACTCCTGTGTTCAACAAAGAAATCACTGGATATTGTTAGATATCGCTATTGAGTTTTTACCTCAAGTTCAGAAGTAAGAATGGGGGGTTCTTCCATCTGAGACTGAGCATTCAATCATAAAGTACCTCCTTTGCTTGTGTCAGGCCATTCTCTGTTGAAAGATTCTTTCCATTCTCTGTTTGGGTAAACATGAAAGGGGGTTCAGACTATCTGATGAATTTCCTGGTAGCTGAAGACAAAAAAACTGGGTTAATAGAGACATCTGTGTCTATAGGTAGTCTCCGAGCACAACAAGACCTTTGTCTAACTTGCTGTGCAGACCAGCGGCTCGGGTAGCCTTGCTTGATTCTCATCATCTTCTGCTATTAAATAAGGGAAACGACGTAAAGAGCATCTCCAAATTCATCACCTCTTCTGTGACTTTTGTACATAAGGCTGTTAACTGTGGCTGATTCCATGAAGTGGACATTCATGGAAATGACACCTTCTGCATCTTATTGATTTTATTATTTAATATGTACCTGTGTTAGTTTTGTGAGTAAAAATTTAAATATCAGTTTAGCTCATTACCTCATGATAACTGACATGACAGGCTTTTATTACCTTTGGTGTCTACTGTGGAAACTATCCACCAAGCATTTTCTAGAAATAATCCCTGGTGTATACATTAAAATACCTGGCAGAGTAGCCTCCTTTTCTTCTCTTTCAGGGAGGATCGTTTTCATTGGTCCTTTCAGTAAATAAATACCCCATTCTTCTCTATCTTTTCTTTCCTTTCTCAACTTTATTTTATAGACTCTAAGAAATGATTTGGTGTGGCCCCACACACTATCTGACCAAACTCAGCTGAAAAGAAAACTTTTGCATTTCCCTTTTGATCATGCGAAGGGTATGTCAATCTCTTTCTTGTTCTAGCAAGAATAAGGTTGGCCACTGCTGCCAAGTCACTATCAAGTTCCTCTTGCTTTTGTGATAAGCGTGTGGGATTTCAACCAACTGTGGGAGGACTCTCTGAGACTGTCGCTGCAGCTGGATTCCCTGGATGATCTTCATCTGCCCCACATCTCAGGGCATCAATGGAGCTGTGGCTTGACAGCCAGACTATAATGTTGCCTTTGTGTCATGGGAAAAAGTTTCCCACTTGTCTGTCAGATGTAAATTCACTGTTGCTGGCACCACAGGGAATTCTGAAAAAAGACCGCTTGGAAGATGGTCTCTTTTGGATTTTGAAACAACATGATATATATACACACGCACACACACACACACACACACACACACACACACACACATATATATACATATATATATTCACAAATATATATATGAAATACATTTTTTTCAAACTAGTAACATATGCCACATTTTTTTAAGGAATTGCTCTTCAAGTTTTAATATGAAAATTAAGGCAAGACAACTAAGGCAAACAGCTTTATAATTATTTACATGCTCATCAACTATAAAATGAATCATATTTACCCAATCCTATGATTTTAAAAGATAATTCCAAATTTAGGTGAATACCATGGAGATCCAACTGCATTTTCCATGAAATATTGTAACCAAAAATCTTTATCTTGAGCTAGAAAATGACTCATCATGTAAAGGCACTTTACGCTTTTCCAGACAACTTGAACTCTGGTCCTTACACCTACACCTGGTTATTCACAACTGTAAGTCTGTCTATGAGTGATCTTATACCCTCTTCTGACCGGGGGCACCCACACACATGTGGTATGCATACACATGCATGCTTATAAACAAAAATAAGTATTCCTCTAAGCTTTATCTCATCTGGGTGGTCTGGTATACATTGACAAGAGACTAGAACTTTTAGAAAGGAATATATTCATGTTATAATAACCCAATATTATCACATTAAAAACAGTTGAGGTTACCCTAATTTCCCAATACCAACTACAACAGCCCACCTTCTTTTCAAACCTTAGTTTACCTAAACAGTATGCTTCGGAGAATGACAGTTGTGTTGTCCTTGGCAATGGTTCCGCTGTCAGTTTGCATAGAGAAATCTTTTGTCTTAATGTACGTAGAGGCTGTTTGTTTGTTTCCTGGCCACCTAGACCAGAATAATAACACAGAAACTGTATTAATTACAATACTGTTTGGCCAATAGCTTATGCATATTTCCAGATAACTCTTAGATCTTAACACATTTCTATTAATCTGTGCATTGCCACTAGGCTTACCAGTGCTGACATGTTACTCTTTTGGCAGCTACATGGCATCTCTTTGTTTCTGTCCACTCTCTCTCTCTCTCCCTACATCTCTGTTTGGATTTTCCATTTGGTTTTACTCTGGTTTTTAGCTATTGACTGAAAGGAGCTTCTTTATTAACTAATGGCAATAAAGGATATTCACAGCATACAAAAGGGAATCCCACATCATTTTAGCAGCAGCCTGGGTTATCAGATAATTTCCATGGAACCCCTTTGGTCAACAACTCAGGTTGAAATCAATCCAGTTCTGCCACTGGAAGCCTCTCCTGGTGACAATGGAGTCCAGTTGAAACTCCCCATCCCCCATTGCTACGAGTTCTCATTGGAATTATCTTCATTTATTCCAGGAAGTTTATACTACCCTAGGTAAGAAAACATTCTTATAGTCCGTATTGACCATAAAGTCCTTCATGTAGACAGCAAATGTGAAATGAGCTGTAGCCAAGCCTCCATTAGCTAATATTTGCTAGATCTCTTAACCTGCATTTAAGTACTTCTTGGAACACTCAATGTATCACAGGTGATGTAGGTGGGTCTTCTATCAATGTGTTAATTTTATTGGTTAATAAAGAAACTGCCTTGGCCTTTGATAGGCCAGCCCTTAGGTGGGTGGAGCAGACAGAATGGAATACTGGGAAGAAGGGAAGTGAATTAGCCGCCATAGCTCTCCTCTCTGAGATGGTTAAGAATCTTCCTGGTAAGCCACCACCTCGTGGTGCTACACACATTAATAAGAATTGGTTAATGAAGATGTGAGAATTAGCTGTTAAGGGAATAGAGCTAATGGGCCAAGCAGTGTTTAAAGGAATACAGTTTCTGTGTAATTATTTTTGGTGAAAAGTGAGCTGGTGGCTGAGAGCCGGGGCCGCAGCCCACCACTCCTATTACTACACACAGGAAGTCATCAGAGAGCATATTCAGTAACTCCTGAAGCCAGTAAGTCATCACAGGAAGTCATCATAGGAAGTCATCACAGGAAGTCATCAGAGAGCACCTTCAGTAACTCAAGAAGTCAGCAGAGTATCAGTGAGCAACTCCTGATCCAATAGAGTAACTTAGCCTCAAGCTAAGCGTCTCTTCACACTCAGAAACTGACTGGGGGGGGGTACTGTACTCCTAAGAAGGGGATAAATAAGGGTTTTAAGTATAGAAAGAAATCTCTCTAGCTATGGAGAGCTTCTAAGAGAAGGTTTCTAGTGAGCTGTTGGCAGAGGTTTTATCCTGCCCAGTCCTGTAGCCATTCTTCCCAAAGAAATACACAGAAGTCTACCACATTAATTATAAACTGGTTGGCTCAGGCTTCTTATTAACTAATTCTTACATCTTACATTAACCCATTATTCTTGTCTATGTTAGCCAAGTGGCTTGGTACCTTTCATCAGTGAGGCATTCTTATCTTGCTTGCTCTATATCTGACTTCCTCTGTGTTGACTGCAAACTGAATCTTTCCTCTTCCAAGAATTCTCCTGTCTTCATTACCCCACCTCTACTTCCTGTCTAATAGTCCTGCCTATACTTCCTGTCTGGCTATTAGCCAATCAGCATTTTATTAAAAGTAATACAAGTGACAGAAAAAAAAGACCATTGTCCCATAGCAGAGGGCGGGACTCCCTACTGACAAGCTTTATTCTTGTTATTGTTGCTTCTATCATTATTTTTTTAAAAAAATATCTATTTCTGTTATCTACTGATTGTATGTGTTTTGCTTATGTGTATATCCCTAGTGCCCCTGGAGGCCAGAAAACGTGTGGAATTCTTTGTAACTGGAGGTTCAGACCTCAGTGAGCCACCATATGTAGTATCTAGTTGTTTGGACATTCATTTCACAATTTGTATTGCAGAAATGAAAGAGCAAATATGTTATTGCATAATTCTTTATAGAGGTGATTAAATGTTACCATAAGTTCATAAATATAGGGACATGTCAGGAAAATCAGCAATCAGCACTTCTAAAAGATTCCCAGTACATAGTAAACAGTTATTATTGAATTATGTTTAAGTAACAGTTTAGTTTGAGACATATCAAAAATACTCAGGTGATGTTAAAAGTCTTAGCTATTTCCTAATTTAAAGAATTATGCCAGTTGAAACTCTTATTGCCAGATTCCTTTAAATGCCAACTCATCCAAATCATTTATTTGGATAATTTCTGATTATCTTTGGAGATAGGTCTCAAATTCTGACCATTCCCCATTGCCAACAATCTGCTTCCCAGTTCTATGCAAGCTTCAGGTAAAGTGGTAGCTGGATATCAATTTCTCTGGACTGAGTGTTCCATGAGGAGCAATTCATCTCTAAACCTGACCAATTAGGAACATATGACATTTTCTCAAATGTGGAAGAGAGAAAGACTGATGCCCAGAAATAAACACGTGGCCCACACATCAAAACGAAATTAATCTGATGGTTTGGTATTCTCTAAGGAGGAACTCCCCACTTTATCCAAGCCTTGCCAAATGAAAGTTTTGAGGGTTAATTTCTCTTTTCTAAAGCACTCAGCACCTCGTGCCTTTGGGCACTTGGTTTTTCCTTCCACATTTTGAAAGACACTTGATTTAGTACATAAATTTGTGTGGTAGTTACCTCATATAAGGATGATTTATAACGCTCTTTTACAGATGTGTGTCATGCAATCAAAAAAGGCTGATTTTTGGTCAGAATTAAAATTGGGAAGAAATTGCTCAGTAAAAGGCAATATTATATCCCATATTCTATCATAGAGCTCAACTTGAAATAAAACATATTTTAAGCCCAAGTCTGTATTATTTCCAAGTCTGGGTTTAATATCATATTTTATACTATTACAATGGTAGTTGAGTGTGTTTTGTGTAATTCTGAGAGATTCCACACTAACATTGTTTGTAATAATGAAGACTTCTTTATCCTGCAAGAGAAAGTGATACTTGAATTTGAAGTTTCTTCACAAATTTATCTTATTTTATCCCTAGGTCTACATGTGGCCAATATCCAAGTGTCAGCACCACCATTACAAGCCAACTCTGTGTATCATTAGCAGCACAGATTACATTGATTAGAACATTTCATTTTGGTTTGAAGGTCATGGGTGGGAATCTGGACCAAAAGCACATAATTTACGATAGTATGAGCTATTCGATTCATGGCTGAGACTGTGAATACAGAAAAGACCACAGATGAGTATTTGGGGTGTATTTATTAAGTAATGACAAATATTAACCTATGATCTTAAGGTACACGGTCTAGGTGCTTCAAGGAGAGCTTTTGACAGAGGCTGTTTTAATAAGAGGATAGAAATGGAAAAAGAAAGGTAAGGAAATAGGGGAGTGAAAAAAGGAAAATGAATATGGACAGAAGAGAAAAATAGAGAACATGGAGGAAGAGAAGGAGGAAAAGGGAGATAAGGAGGGAAGGAAGGAGGGAGGGAGTGATGAAGGAAGAAAGGGAAGGAAAGGAAAGGGAGGAATGGAGGGAGAAAATGAGTGAGGAAGGGAAGGGAAGGGAAGAAGGGAGGAAGGACAGTTGTCGGAGTCATGATCTGTAGACCCAGTTGCTTTCCATGGCCTGCTGTTTAGAAGGGTTTCTGCTTTGTTCTTCCATATTCTTCTTTGGGTTCCATTGATTTTGTCTGGGATTTTCTGAACCAGACCTTGATTAAATTTGTCATTTAAGCAGAAAGAAGCAAATTCCCTTGCTGCTGAATATTAACCTCCTAGTAACTGTGCCCGCACAGCTTTTCAAAAGAATCTATACTCAGACTTCCCCAGAGCTCAACAGCTCGCCCCTCTGCAGGTTGTTAGAAATACCTTTATCATTTTTTGATTGCAGCCAGTAGAACTCGGGAAACATCCTGATGTTCCCTTTGGGAGGCACTTTCACACATGTATGAACAATGATTAGATCAATGGTAAACAATCATGAAATATAAACTGCACATAAAGAAAAACCAAGAGTAAATGCAGGGTTTCTGGTTTCTGTCCCTTTTCTTCTTTCACCAACACATCAACAAGAATATTTGAAGTTTTCTTAAACTTAAAAAGCATAAAATAATAAAAAAGAATATGACTTCATACAGCAAAGCTATATCCTTCTATATCAACTGTGTGACATTATTATATCTAACTTTAGAAATAATAGATGTAGAAGAACAGTTTTAAGCTCCTACACTAAGGCTACCCACCCAGAGCGGTGAGTGCCTGCCTACAGGGCAGGCCTCAGGGTCCCCTGTAAGGGAGCCCGGG
>NC_022034.1:40930055-40939036 GCF_000317375.1 Microtus ochrogaster | reverse complement strand
TAACAAATTTCTGTTGTTAACATGATTTTTTGATTATATGTGTTTTATGCCTTTACCTTGATATATATTTTTTTCACGTTTTCACTCCTCCCAGTTTCTTCCCAGATCCCCTCCCGGCTCCTGTTTTGTCTCTCATTAGAAAAACACCAGATTTATGTAGACAGAGACCACTTTTTCATTCCCTGCTACCCAGACCCATAAACTATATTATTTGCAATACTGCTTGGCCAATAGCTTAAGCGTATTTCTGGCTAACTCTCACATCCTAAACTAACCCATCTCCATTAATCTGTATATTGCCATGTGGCTGTTGCTTACTGGGTAAAGTTCCAACAGGAGTCTATCCCCAGTGGGGCTACATGGCTTCTCATGACTCTGCCTTCTTTATCCCAATAGTCAGGTTAGTTTTCCCACCTAGCTCTACTCTGCCCTATCATAGGCCAAAGCAATTTTTTTATTCATTAACCAATAAAAGCAACACATATACAGAAGGACTTCCCATATCAGACTTCTAAGAGATAACAACCAAACATAGCAGAATAAATTATATTAAGATAAAACAGGAAACCACCACATCAAATTTGGACAAGGCAGAAGAACAGAAGAAAAAGAGTCCCAAAAGAAGGCACAAGAATCAGAAACTCATTCAGTCACACAGTCAGTAGTGACATAAAATACTAAATTAAAAGCTATAATATTTATATAAAGGATCAGTTTCAGGCCTGTGTAGAACCTGTGTTTGCTGTGAGTTCATAATATTTTTGTTCTGTTGATTTAGAGGGCCTTGTTCTCCTGGTGTCCTCCATTTCCTCTGGCTTTTATACTTTTTCTGATTCATCTTCCATGGAATTCCCTGAGCTCCAAGAAGAGGGATTTAATGGAGAGATCCCATTTAGACAAAGTGTGTTCTAATCTTTCTCTCTACAAAATGTCTGGCTGTGGGTCTCTGACTTTTTTTTTAATTTACCCATAATAAATAGGTGTTTATGCCATCAAATAATAACCTAATAACATACTCACTAATGTTTCATTGATTTATTTTGCCTTGTAACATATGAATATACAATTGGTTTAATCAATTAGCTTTAAAACAGTTGGGTTATTGGAAGCTTAATTGCTAATTTCTTGGTGTTTCATTTATTCAGCTACATAAAAATGAAAAACAGAAAAAAAAGCACACTCAAAAGACTATTGTGAAGCTAAAGGATCCAACACAATGTTTGTCATCTCGTAAGCAGTAACTATGAAGTAGACTGACTCTTTATGACTCTCTTCCTCTCTCCTTACCTCCCATAGTCTTATAAAGATAATTTATCAGAACTTGAAATTTTTATTTAAAATAAACAGATATTCCATGGACAACCAACAAGTGCTTAGGAATTGATAATATGGGTAAATAAACACAGAGGTAGAAGATGTTTTTCCTGTGCTGTTACCAGGAACTATTAACTATGGTGAATTAAATCAATCTAATCCAAAAGTTGTGGTATTATTTTATAATACTCTTAGAGGAAAACAAAATTTTGGACTACATCAGAGAATTCTAGAAGTTAGTGAAATAAGTATACATAAAAACAAAACTTTCAAAATTCTTTCAACTTCAAAATAAATTAGTACAATAAATGTATCATTGTATGTAGGGGAGTATTGTTTTTTGCTTGCTATTTGTTAGAAGGGTCTTCTTCTAGCTTGACCTTGAGGTCACTACCCTGCCTCAGGTTCTCAAATGCTAGGATTATAGGCCAATATCACCACCCCCTGATAAACATATAAATTTTGTAGTATACAAATTTCTCAGTTAGTGTGGGAGGTCCTTCTGTCTATGTGCTGCTTTTACTGGTTAATGATTTGAGCCTATAGCAGAAAAGGGCATAACAGAACTAGGTGGGAAAAATGAAACTGAGTGCTGGGAGAAAGAAAACAGAGTTAGAGAGACGCCATGGCTCCTCCTTCCAAGACATGCGCTTGTTAGAACTTTACCTGGTAAGCCACTGCCTCGTGGCAATACACAGATTAATGGAGATGGGTTAAATTAATATGTAAGAGTTAGCCAATAAGAAGCCAAAGCTAATGGGCTAAGCAGTGATTTAATTAATACAGTTTCTGTGTGATTATTTCGGGGCTGAGCAGCCAGGAACTAACAAGAGGCCTCATATAACACTTAGTAATGTATTTTGAAATTGTTTGACTCTTGATAGTTTTAAGGCTGTAATATTGACCAGTTATGTATTTTGAAATTGTTTGATTCTTGATAGTTTTAGGACTGTGCTATGGACCTCATATAATACCCTAAGTTTCCCCAGCTCTTCAAGCATTGTTAGGATCAAAAAATTAAGGTTACTACAATAATTTCTGAAATTGTATCCCCTTTGACCTTAAAATTCCTCTGAAATAAATTTACATGTCTTACAATTGTGGTCCATTAAATAATAACTTGAATCTGAAGTTTCACTTGTGGATATTAAAAGTTAGAGTGAATAAGTAGCAATAAAAAGATTAGGTTGTTTTTTTTTCTTACATTCTTGACTTCACTTAATCAATGGAGACTTGGATGTGGAAGCTGAAGATTCTCTATCAAAACTAAAAACCACTTTGCTGAGAAGCAAGAGTCAGAAAAACGAGAATGAGAATTGAAGTCACAGGAATCTCAGAGAGACTGACAAGCAGCCAGGTACATCTTCGGTGCCACTGCTTGGTTCAACCTCCCTTTAATCCAATAAAAGCACCTAAAAGGCATCTCATAAAAGTCTGTTGGGGTTGTAATCACCCGGAATGAGCCAATAACCATCTGAACATTCAAATCTACAGAGCTAACATTCTAAGATGGAGTCTGAAGAGCAAAGCAAAACTAGTCAGCGATGCAAAATGAACAAAAGCCAAATGCCAAAATGAACTACATGACTGTAAGTACAGAGATAAATGGCTTTGGAGCTGTATGCATTTTACTTCTGTAAGTGCACTTCTAAACACTTCCTGCTCTGGGCATGGTCATTATGCATCCCAGTAATAAAAAACATGTGACTCAAAAGAAACTATCCTCAGTGAGGTTGATCAGCAAGGAAAGATGCTTGCTGCCAAGCCTTAAGAGCTGAGTGCAAAGGAATATGTTGAGGGGAAAGGGTGGCCCAGAGATTAAGGAAGTGACCAACCAATGACTGGTCTAGCCTAGTCTCCAATGCCAGAAGAGTAAGACCACACCTGTCACTGGCTAGAGCACCAAGACCCACAGACTGGATGACCCAAAAGCCTAGGATAGAAGCAAACGTGACTGAAGAAAAAAGTCAATGTAATGATGCCTGATGATATTCTCCTATACTCACAGATTGATGCTTAGTCCAGTTGTTGTTAGAGAGACTTCACCCAGCAACTGATGAAACAGATGCAGAAACAGACAGTCAAACATAAGGTTGAGCTCAGGAATCTGCTGAAGAGAAGAAAGGATTGCGCCAGGGGCATTAAGAACACCACAAGAAAACTAACAGAATCAACTAACCTGGGCTCACAGGGGCTCACAGGGGCTCACAGGGGCTCACAGAGACAGAATCAACAACCAGGGAGCCTGCATGGGACTGACCTAGGCACTGCACATTTGTCACAGTTGTGTAGCTTGGTCTTCTTGTGGGACTCTTAACAGTGGAAGCAGGAACTATCTCTGTCTCTTTCGCTGGCTTTTGGGATCCTATTCTCATACTGGGTAGCCTTACCCAGGCTTAATACGTGGGGAAGTGCTTAGTCGCACTGCAACTTGATAAGCCATGTTTGGTTGATATTCATGGGAGGCATACCCTTTCTTTAACATAACCAGAAAAGGGGTGAATTAGGATGCAGGGACAGAGGGGGGTAAGAGGAGTGTCTGGGAAGAGAGGAGGGAGGGGAAACTGAAGCTGTGATATAAAAGAAATAATTAATTTTTCAAAAAGGAGCTGAGTTCAAGGAAAATAGTAATTGTACAGGTTGTACTTTGCCCTCTACACCTGCACATGACAAGTGCATGCTTACCACACAATAATCAAACAAAAAAAAGTAATTTATAAAAAAAGAAAAGAGCAGGACTGGAGAAATGGCTCAGTATCTAAGAGTATATACGAGGCTCACCAGAGAGCCATGCTCAGTTCCCAGTACCCACACCAATCCGAAGGTTCACAGCTTCCTGTAACTCCAGCTCCAAGGGATTTTCCCCTTTTAACTCCCAAAGTACCTACACATTCATACAAGCACACATACATATACATAACAATAAATATTTGCGAAAGAAAATGTGTCAAATAGATCAATGTGCCAAAAATGAAATGTGTGTGAAGAAATGTCCTCACCTGGAGTGACATAATACTTTAATTTTATGTCGCTAATTTCATGTCCATTAATAAGTTTCTGATGAAGTCTTTTGGCAAAGTGATCTCTCTCATTCTCTCGCTCTCACTATCTCTCTCTCTCTTTCTGTGTGTGTGAGAGAGTGTGTGAGTGTGTGTGTATGTGTATTTATGCTTTTTCTCTCCATGATTTGAAGAATTACATAAGAATCAATTATCTCATCACTTATCTATTTGTCATCAACTTGATATGATCTAAGATAATGGAAAATATTAGACCTGAAGAAGAAACTGTGCCTCAAAACAAAAAACAAGATGTATGGCCAATGAACAGACAAAACAAATCTTAAATCTCACAAAGTGAAAAGTGAGACACTTTTGTGGGCCAGCAGAGGGAAAGATTGCATTCAGTATATAGACCAGAAAGAGGTTCCATCAGTGATGCGACATTTCAGAAAACCTTAAAACTAGGCAATATTTTAGTCTGGCAGAGCTGTCAGTGTGTTACAGATAAGAACAGTTAGTAGATACTTTGAACAGTAATGGGTATAAGAGCTGGATGTCAGAATGATGTGACCCTCATGACCAAGGTTTGACATTCCAGACCAAAAAACTTCCATCCCTGGCAGCAGGGTTTGATTTCAAAGAGCCATTTTGAAACACTTTCTCGCACTGTTTGATTTTTTCGCAGGGACCAGCCATCACGCAGCTTGTCCTGTGGAGATCTGTTTACCTCAGGTAGGGTACTGGCAACAGACCAAAGGAACAAGTGTACCCAAGCCTAGCCTAATGAAACAGCCGGCTTATTCACCTTAGTGATGGGAGTATGGACCAGGGATTAGTTATAGCCATGGTTGACACAGTGACTCAGGAAAGGCCCATTGCCTTATGGGAGATGATTCATCCCTGGAGTGCTCTTCATGACCTACCAGCAGCTCTACTGATGTAGCTCCTCTCCTTAACAATCATTATTGTGGATATACTGTGGGGAAGGGTCTGGGGAGTCTTGTGAATTTCGGGGCTTCCTGATTCTTACTTCCTTAGCCTTCTAAACTTCTATCACCCCTCTGTCTTAATGACCTTTCTTTCTTCCTCTAGGAAGTAATATCTCACTTGTGAAAAAACAGTTATACAAGACTACAGTACAGTTAAAACTGGACATAAGTTGTATAGACGATTTGGGCGTTCCTAGGATATGTCTCAAAGTAAAAGAAAAAAATAGAACAATTACCATTTCCTAAGTCTATCATGTGTTGTTCATCTTTGAAGGAAGTCTGACTCCTTCTCCAAGCACCTAGTACTGTGGAATATTAATTTAAGATGTGTTACATTTACTGATGCTGTGGAACATTTTTTTAATGATGCAAATGTTGCATTTGTTTAACTCTGTAAAGCTGAGATTCTTTGTCTGTCTAAAATACCTGATTGAGCTAACATAGAGCTAATCAGCCATTAGCAAGTCAGGAGAAAGAAAAGACAGGACTGGCAGGCAGAGAGAATAAATACGAGGAGAAATTTTGGAAGAAAGATAGAGGAGCAGATTAAGGAAGAGGACGCAAGGATCAGGCACCCAGTTACACAGCAAAGCACAAAGTAAGAAGAAAAGAAAAAACATACAGAAATAGGGAAAGGTAAAAGGCCAAAGGCAAAAGATAGGTTAATTTAAGCTAAGAAAGCTGGCAAGAAATAAGCCAAGCTAAGGCTGGGCATTCATAAGAAATAATAAATGTTCATGTGTATTATTTATTTGGGAGCTGCATGGTGATTCCCCAATAAAAGCAACCAACAACATCTAGTGAACGTTGTTTTAGGGTTAACGCTCATAAACAAGAGAGATGTTTCAGTAGATAAAGTCACTTGCCATGCAAGTCTAGTGTGCCTAATTCTATTTCTGTACCCCACACAAAGGTAGAAAGAAGGAGCCAACTCCACAGACTTGTCCTCTGACTTCCACAGGCCAACAGTGGCATATGCACATATACACATGCAAAATAAAATAGAAATTTAAAATACGATCAAATATGACACCAATAAATGTGCTAATGTGGATGAGGAGAATCTCATAAAGCCTCAACTCTACACAAAGAACTATGGGCAACTGACAACGGTTGAGAGCGGGAAAAATAGTCTTCCCCACGGAAGAGCACAGCAGTTGGTTATCCAACACCAAAAAGCCCTGAAACATACATGCAGTAACATTATATAGCCTGAACAGGTTGCTTTAATATATTTGGGGGTGTGTGTGTGTGTGTGTGTGTGTGTGTGTGTGTGTGTGTGTGTGTGTGTGTAAAACAATAAAAAGAAAACAGGCCATAAATTTGAAGGCGAGCAAGGGATGGTAGTATTGGGAGAACTTAAAGGGAGGAAAGGGAAGAAGGAAATGATGTCACAATAATCTCAAGAAATTAAAAAATATTAAAAATAATACATGCAAATATTTTGAACAAAAAGGTTACAACATATACACAACTAGGGAGACTTTAAACCGTCCCATGGCGGGCTTGAAGCTCCTGCTTCCTTGAGTCATTTCCTGAAGTAATTCCCTCAGTTCTACATGATTATGTGTGCATGTGGACAGAGGCAACAATTTCAAAAGTGAACTACGTCAGGGTCACAATGTTTGATTATTGAAATATTTAAGCAAAACTCTAAGAGGTTTTAAAACTAAGAAAAATGTAAGTCAATTAGGAGTAAGTTATGGCTGCCACACACAGTTCCAAGGGCCATCTGGCAAGTTTTTTGCATCCAAACTATCTCTCTAATTCTAAGGAGGCTGGAGCTGTCCTGTCTTTCTCAAAGGAGATTAGCATAGGTCACTGCTCTGCTAGGGTTTTGGGGGCTATAATAATTCCAATCAGTTCTCCTCAATTTGTTAAAGAAACAGGAGCTTCATGTCTCTCAGCCTCGTCTATATCCTTTGGTTGAAAACAGATAAAAGAAATAAGAACACATCTACTTACTCAACAACAGACTGATTTAGAAAGTCCTCCTAAAACTTCATTTATTAACGGAAGAGGTGTTTTTTTTTTAATGGAGAAATTTTGTATTGCACAAGAGTAAAATGAGAAATTTCACCTCTAAAACGCCTAGTCATCCCTTTCTTCAGATGTTGTTTATCTAGGGGATATAACTGCTGCCTGTGACAGGAAGTTGGAAGTCCTGAGAACCATCTCATCTTTTCCTAGGCCCAAAATATAACTTCCGTGGCCACGTTTTACCCCGACCTCTCTCTTAGCCTTGGCATCCTGGCTGTGAGCTCTGTCAATATTGCCTGTGGCTATTTTCAGCATCCCGTGGTTACTTTACTTTGAAGTTGATGACTTATTGTTTAGGACTGTATTGTTGGGTATTAAAGGGAAGTCATATTCCTCTCCTCTTTCCTGTCTCTGTTGTCAGCAAATTCAAACTGCACTTCCATTGTTTACATAAACTTTTTTTTACTTTATGTCCTATATTTAAAAGCTAAAACCTGAGTTTGATTCCTGGGCTGTTCATGATAGAAATAAAAGAAGTATCTCTCATAGGGTGTCCTCTGTCTTTCATGGAATGGCTTTCTCTATCTATGTCTGTCTGTCTGTCTGTCTGTCTGTCTGTCTCTCTCTCTCTCTCTCTCTTGTATGTGTGTGTATGTGCGTGCATGCACATATGCAAAATATTTAATTTTTCAGAAGTTAAAATGTTTCCTAATTTTCTGAGAAATTGCCACACTGACATCCAAAGGGGTTGTACCGGCTTGCATTTCCACCAGCAATGCAGAAGTGTTCCCTTTTCCCCACAGCCTCTCCAGCATAAGTTGTCATCAGTGTTTTTTATCTTGGCCATTCTTACAGGTGTAAGATAGAATCTCAGAGATGTTTTGATTTGCATTTCTCTGATGACTAAGGACGTTGAACATTTCCTTAAGTGTCTTTCAGCCATTTTAGATTCCTCTGTTGAGAGTTCTCTCTTTAGGTCTATACTCCATTTTTTTTGTTGGATTATGTGATCATTTGGTGTCCAATTTCTTGAGTTCTTTGTATATTTTGGAGATCAGACCTCTGTCTGATGTGGGGTTAGTAAAGATCTTTTCCCATTGTGTAGGCTGTCGTTTTGTCTTATTAACTGTGTCCTTTGCTTTACAGAAGCTTTTCAGTTTCAGGAGGTCCCATTTATTAATTGTTTCTCTCAGTGTCTGTGCTGCTGGGGTTTTATTTAGGAAGTGGTTCCCTGTGCCAATGCGATCAAGTGTACTTCCCACTTTCTCTTCTATAAGGTTCAATGTGACTGGCTTTGTATTGAGGTTTTTGATCCATTTGAACTTGAGTTTTGTGCATGGTGATAGATATGGGACTATTTTCATTTTTCTACATGTTGATATCCAGGTATGCCAGCACCACTTGTTAACTATGCTTTCTTTTTTTCATTTGATATTTTTTGCTTCTTTATCAAATATTAGGTGTTCGAAAATGTGTGGATTGATATCCAGGTCTTCTATTCAGTTCCATTGGTCCTCCTGTCTGTTCTTATACCAGTACCAGGCTGTTTTCCATATTGTTTGGGTGTCAGTGTGATGATTTCTCAGAAAATTAGGGAGCAACCTTTCTCAAGACCCAATAATACCACTTTTAGGTATATATCCAAAAGATGCTCAATCGTGCCACAAGGACATGTGCTCAACAATGTTTATAACAG
>NC_022034.1:40919641-40929419 GCF_000317375.1 Microtus ochrogaster | reverse complement strand
GAGAGAGAGAGAGAGAGAGAGAGAGAGAGAGAGAGAGAGAGAGAGAATCCAGAGCCCTTCTTCACAAGGGGTGCTGTAAGGTTGGGAAAAGCCGATATTATGGTTTTAAAGTTAAGATATCTTCTACATTCATCCAAAGTTAGTGTTAAAGTGCACCTATAATCCATACATTATAGACTGAGAGCTATTAATGCCAATCTAGAAAATAACATTGTAAGTCTGTGTGGCATAAAATTTAAGAAGTGGAATACAAGTAACTTCTGAAAAGATCGAAGTAGATTTGGGGCCAATTATGTCATTGCGAACACATGAGTTTACTAAAACAGCAGCTGATTGAAATGACAGGAAATGGAACAGGAGGACTAGGGTACTATCTTTCTTTCCTCCTCTCTTTTATGACACCTTCAGTGCCCAAAGCTCTGGCAACACTAAGAAAAATAAGTGAAGAAAAACTTTTTTTTATTAGACTTGGTTTAGTATGGGCTCGTGTCTCAGAGAGAAACCATGTAGACTTATCATTAGGACTTGGATCTATAGCTCTGCGAATTGACTGGATGTGGTTTTCTGTCATCAGAAACTCTACCAGGAAAGTCTCACCAACACAACCTCAAGTGTTAGCTGAATAAAGACACCAATGGACATGTCAAACTTGGTGGGGAAAAGCCCATGGGACCTCAGCCCTACAGAAACAACTATAATCAACTGAGGAAATCTAGAAGTGGAAGAGGAGGTCTTCCTGAGGGAAGAGCACACCAATTTGTTGTCAAGTGTCAAGCAGTTGGCCCTGAAAACATACATACAAGAAGCACTATATGGATTCAGCAGGTTATATTTAGGAATATTTGTATATACATGTATACATGTATGTGTCTATATATACATATGTGCATATGTACTTAAGAATACATATGCACATGTAATAACAATTGGAAAAGAGTCGATGAATTTGAAGGAGAATGAAGAGGGCTAAATAGGCGGTTTGGGAGGCAGAAAATGGAAGCTATTAGAATTAAAATACATACAAAATCTTTTTGACTGAACAGCAAAACCATAAAATGCTATCTGAATACAGCCACCTATGACGTTGTCATAACCAAATTAAATGATACTTGTAAGTCTTCATCACATGTGACCTCTGGTCACTTTGGACTCTGTCTTGTACCTCAATGTGATTCTCTGGGTTTTCCTCCAAGATTCTATAGTGCCTTCGCTCCTGTTTCCATAGCTTCTGGTTCCAGGGTCTTTTACAACTCCTCTTCCTCCTCCACTTGTAAATAGAAGGTTTTCCCAAGGCTTCCTCATTTGAACTCATCTAATTCCACTTAATAGAGAGTAACTGCCCCGTCTTTCCCATGCCCCATTCAATCAATCACCAAGTTCTATTGATCCAAACTCTTCAGTATTTCTTACAGCAATGCCATTTCTTCAGTCCCTGCCACTACCTCTTCAGCTCAGGCATTAATCATTCCTACCTGTGGTATGCACTAAACTCCTCACAGATCTCCCAAGCCCATTCTCAAATTTCTCTCTTTAAAAGTCTTCCATGACCTTAAATTTCAGCTGAGTGACTGCAGAGGAATCATATAGTAATCTCTTCTTTAAGTGTTGGAGCAGAGTAGGATGCAGCAAGGAAGACTTAATTAATTAAGCAATCATTAAGTGAATGGTCACTGTAGTATAATTGGGGCAATCCTACTCAAGGCTTTAATTGCTTTACTTTAATTGTTTTAAACTCCAAAGAATTTTTATAAATCCAGATTCTTTTTATGTGTATTGAGAGAGAATAAGTGCTGAAAGAAAGCAAAGAAAGAAGGAAGGAAAGAAAGAAGGAGAGTAAATGGAGAGGGAGAAGATTAGGAAGCAATTCGATGCAAAGTTTTTCTAAGGTTCCACATCATTTTTGGAATAAAAGACCACTTGTTATATGTGCTTTCAAAGTTTTTCATGATATGGCATCTATTTGTCTTCTCCAAGATGTCAATGATGATTGCCAAACATAAATGCTCTACAAAACTAAACAGTTTTGATTGCTTTACATGCTTGGACATACACAAGCTGCCCCCAACTACAGCCCCCCCATTGATGTCTATTGCACATGCACACAGTTACACACATTTGCTTCTGGTGACGTCTTTTTCTTCAAAACACTTCTTGAGTATAATTGCCTTAGATACTTGTTTTGACAACAAAGTAAATTTTGAGGCTGACTAGTATGCCTCTTCATTATTTGCATTTTTTTAAAAATTAGCTATATCCAAGCACACATATAGAAATCTTAGGAAACAAGTTTCTATATAGATTTTTCAAGTATACTTGGTGGTTTTTAATCCCTCTCCTCATCTCCTCTTCTGCTTTACCTTCCCCTCCTGCACCGTCTAAACCACCCTGCCTATCACAGAAGCTGTAAGTTGCAAAATAAAGATCTCTATGCCAGATGTGTGACACCTCCCCTTGAGTAGTTGGTCAGGGATATCTCAAAGACCTACAAAATAATATAGGCTATTCCCATTGCCCTTGGTTGTCCAACCAAATTTGATGGCAAGACCTTACTGCTGAAGGCGCTAACTAACTAAAATACTTTGACACAGATAATGGAGAAACCAAGCCAATACTAACATGAAAACTTCCTCACTACTAGACAGATTTCACAGCACAGGAAGGAGTTAAACAGTCTATTGTTGGAGGCTTGGGAGAGTAATCAACAGTCATTCCCATCTATGAACCCTGTAAGCTACCAGGCTGGTAAGATAAACCATGGGTGCAGTGATGACATAAATGTTGTTGGTGTAACCATCTCCTGTCTGTTTGGATATAAAGCCCACTTACAATAATAAATGCATATTTGGTACTATAAATCTAGCCAATAACCCGTGACTGGGGAGCTCATAAGCACTAGAAATGAACAGACTTCAATTAGCTTGCAAAGAGTATACATAGCATCATACTTCCCTCTAAAGATTTCTATTTTTCACTTTAGATTAACACAGCTGTCAGTCCTCATCATAGAAGCTTATTTTACATTGGATAGCAATTAACTCAGAAGCTCACAATGACCAATGTGAAGAGACTATGTGTCTGTAGAACTGTCATCCATAAACGAGCCCTTCATATCACATAGCCTCCCCTGAAGCCTCAGAAAACATCACTGAAGAAGGCCAAGAAATCTGGAAGGGCCAGATGTCAAGGAGAACCAGGCCATAACATTTTATAGACACAACAGGAACAATGTACTCCTGAACTCACAGTATCTGTGGTTATCTGCCTATGGGACCTATAAAAATCAAGCCAATCTGCCTTCCAGTATGAAGCATGGAAAGGCTTATGAGTCCCTCTGACTGACTGAGGAGTTATTGATAGTTGGTACTAGGGTAGTAAGAGTCAGTTTTCTTTAAGGATGTTTTTTCTTGTACATCTACCATGCTTCATTGGTTTTCCCTATGGTGGTGCATATATAGACAGCACAAATTGAACTCAGTGAACAACAACAACAACAACAACAAAAAGAGGACAGAATGCTTGGAGTAAAGTACGGAAGTGAAGTTTGGATTGGGTATGGAAGTAAGGGGTGGACCTGAAAGAAGTAGTTACAGAGATGAGTTAATGTGATTAAATTCATTGCACAATGCACAAAATTCTCAAAGAATTAATGCAAATTCTTTGATACTTTTAATTTTTATTTAATATGTTTTTATTTACTCCGTGTGTGCATATGTATGAGCACAAGCAAGCCAAGGGGTGTATTTGGAAGTTGAAGAAAATTTGTAGAAGTCAGTTCTCTCGGCAATCATGTATGTAAGTCACACCCCGGGTCCACAAGCCTAGCAGCAGACACTCATACACACTAGCCTTCTTCATGGCTCTTCATATGAGTTGGGAATGCCTGCATTTCTCATTCCACACTCATGAAGTCCTGGCTGTCTGTATCTACCTTCTCAATCTATAAACATCCTGAGAATAAAAACAATCACATTTTCCATCTCTACCTACCCGGTATCTAGCCTACTATTTTCATAAATATTTTCCAAATCGTTTTGAACACTTTTCATTGTTTCTTTAAATTAGGAGTAAGAACATATTTCTTAGGAAATATCTGTTTTGATATTTTTACATCTGGTTTTCTCAGAGGACCTTACAGCCCATCAGGTAACACTTCCGTCATATTCAGAAGATAGCTATAGACTCCTAAGCCCATAGTAAATTAGACTGTGTAGGTCTAAGGTATAACAACAAACTGCATTAAAGAAGACATAAAATTCCACGTATTTTTAGTCTGTAAAAGCAGGTAGTTCATTAATTCAGCTGAGTTCACTTGATAATTTTTTTCTTTAATTGGTCTTAAAATTCAAACTTATAAACCAATAAGGAAAGAAGACTAATTGCTTCTTGAAGATAGTATATAAAAAAAATTAGTCAACATAAACAAGTGTGAATAAATTAAATTACAAATGTTCTAGAAAAACTATTAAGAAAATTGAACATGCTATCTCCAGATAAGGTGGTCTTTTACTGTCTTTTTTAAGTGTATTAATTATTATACAACCGACTAGCTACACAAAGTGTGTTTGGGCTTATTCATATTGAGACTATACTTCAAAATCCCACAGACATTGAGAAATTATGATAATGTTACATTTACAACCACTGTGAAAATATGTTTAGAATGTTAGATAGTCTGTCAACATCTCTTCCATTAAAGAATTACACTGGGACTTTGAGAAATGAAAACGGCCTTTGTTGCACTCTCTCCTGGCCTGTTTCACAGTTGCTGTACATACAGCCTGTAATCCAAACTCAGAGAGAGATACCTCCCTGTCACCAAGACAATCAAAGCAAAGAGTCACCTTCTGGTCTTGCAGCGCTTCCTATCACTGGGTAACATCTGGAATGCCAGGACCACTGGTATCCAACAGTCTGTCTCTCAGGACAGAGAGCAGAGAATCCTCAGTCTGTGTTTCCATGCCAAACCTTCTAAATCTCTATGGAATCCTGGGACTTACTTGCCTTGACAACTATTCGATTCATTACTTATTCATTTGATTTTTCATTCATTTATTTGTACAAAATTCCTTACTTTGTTCTTTCAAAGAACAAATGTGCTGAATTCCATGCACATTTTATGCAAGCATGGTGTCTCCTACACAGGACACAGAGGATTCAAGAAGAGAACAGCAAGGAATGCCTTTGCCTTTACAAATTATATAGGTTTTGTTTAAAGCGGAGAAAGATTATTGAACGACTCAAGCATATGTAATTCTACATTTTCCGTAAGGGAAAAATGTATAGGGCTGTGCAGAAGTGATAGAGAACTGAGAAAAAGACATCCTTCCTCATCTCATTACATCTTCTCCCCTAGTTCCTCTTATTTCTACTTCTGTGCGGTTATCCCCAAGACAAGGATTTGTTTCCCAAGCACTTCAAGGCTCTGTATATGATGGGTCTGACCATTAAAGCACATTGAGAACTTGTCATGAGAATATTATTCACATATTCATGTCTTTTTCACAGGCGCTGCTCAGATGTATCTGAATGTTTTAAATATTTATATACATTTTAACTATGAATATATTTTTTATTTATTCTTCTCTCATTTATTACATCCCACCTGTGGTTTCTCTTTTCTCCTTTTCCTCCATCCAGTCCCATCCACCTCCCATCTCACTCAGACCTACTCCTCCTCTAATTCCCTTCAGAAAAGGGCAGGCATCCCAGAGGTATCAACCAAACATGGCATATCAAGTTACAGTACATACCCTCATATTAAGGCTGGATAAGGCAACCCAGTAGGAGAAAAAGGGTCCCAAAAGCAGGCAAAACAGCCAGAGACACCCTTCCACTGTTAGGAATCTCACAAGCACACCAAGCTGCACAACCATAACATCCATGCAGAGAACCTAGGTCAGACCCAGAGAGGCTACCTAGTTGTCAATTCAATCTCTGTGAGTTTCTTTGACCCCTAGTCAGCTGAATGACTATATTTTCAGTGTGACCAATGATCATAGAGTGATAAGACCAGAAGCTTGTTGTCAATATCATAAATATGAAAAAAAGAGATATTTGGGTCATTGAATGACCTTAGAGGGGGTTATTGGATCTACTCCAAATGGCAAAGCTACAGTGGAATAAAGATGAGGAGAAATAAACATTGAGTTAAGATTCCTTTGATGAGAGCTTGTGACCAGAGCTAGATAGGAAAGACATGAAGGAATTGTTTTTAAAATCTCTTGGTTTTCCGAAGAGATAGTAATAAAGTTGTCTGGAGGGAGATAATTACCGTGCTCTAAAAGTGGCCCAGCCCTCACGCACGCTGCCACATTTCTTCTCCACAGTAGGATCCAGCCACATCAGCACGATATTTAAAGCATTTAAACCAGTGTCCACTGCTGAAAACGTGAGGCTGACTGGTTTTGCATATGAAGCAAATTCTGTATAAATATTAACTTGACAACTGTCAGCTCCACGTATTCAGGGTTAGTGTTACATAAACTGTCAACCCACAAGCAGCTTAGAGAGGGGGTGGATATACTCAGGGGAAGCCACCTCAACACTCTGCCCCATGACGTTTTTTTTTTTAAGGAAGAGCTGACAGAGCCAAGGGCAAAGTAAGGAGAGCTGCAGAATTTATGGATCTTCTGAGCTCAGGATTGTACTGCTCAAAGAGCAAAGGCATCCTCAGACTGAAGCATCCACTTTGCTAGCACAAATCCAGGCACCGGGAGCGACTGTGCCAGTTAGGACAAAATCAAGTAATAGGTTTTAATTTTGAACACAGATTTTTTTTCCCCCTAGGTAACTATGAGTAAGATATTATCTCCAAGTGCCAGGGTTTTCCCAAACTTTTTGAAGCTTTTAAAGCAACAAATACCACCCCAGGGGTGTGGGGAGCAAGAAGGTAAAGAACAGAAGCAGCGCGGAGCCAGAAAGAACAGAGGCCGGGTACCTGCTCACAAAGCCACACATTCAGGGAACCCAGCTATGCCTGCCTCTGCCGTGCTTGGCACTCTGCCAGCTGAAGTCTTCCAGATAAACACCTGCCTTGTGTCTTTCTGGGTCCTTGATCTAGGCACACTGCAGTTTCTCAGCCCCTGGCAAGAGGCTAGGTCAGCTCTTAACTGGAACCCTGGTGCCTCTATCCAGTCCCTTCTCCCTCAGTGACTCACGCTGGGTCCCACCAGTCAAGGGCTATCTGACCCACAGACACAAGCAGCTGGCTCTAGTTTTATAAAGTGCATACATGCACACACAGCGCATGCTTTCTGCACACCGTTAGCCTGAACGTGCAGATTGACTTCATGCTTGCTTAGGTAAAGCTGAAAACTTTTGCAGCAGGAAGGCTCCAAATCCATGTCTTCTATCAAGTCTTTCTGCCAAGGTCAACAGTAGCCTGCTAGACCACATCATTTGTTTATCCCTACCAAGTCCTGGTGATAAAGTTTTCTACCTCAATATCATAAAACCCCCGACGAGATACCCTAAAATAGTTAAACATCTCTGTACATCCTACCTAACAAAGTTTTATTGCAATACTGTCTTTTATTTGCCAAAGATGGTGAGGCTGTGTTAATGTTAGTTGTGGTGGGATAGTGATAAAAAGCGCGGCCCACTTAGCTGACACAGCTTGCTAGGCCACATACAGGCTTAGCAAGTTTTACACTGTCCACTCCACAGTTGCTTTCCTGTATGAGTGGCTATTTGCAAAACTGATTTACAGCCTGGCAAATAAGAAAATGGGAAGATATACAGCCACAGAGATGCGGCGAGAATCGCCACGCAGGCACTGTTCTCAAGGGCTGAGCCCCATAAATTCTCACAAGATAAAGTGTAGGGTGTGGAAGGCAGTGGGTTGTTTTCTTTATTTCTCTTCCCTTCTGCCAGAATTCTAAAATCGGAGTAGGAGAGGGTGAAAGGGATGCAGCAAGGACAGGTCTGTGGTCAGCTATATCAGAGCATATATGACCTTGGCCAAAACCCATCATGGTACCAGCTGTTTTCCAGTGTTTAGTGTGTTTTTGAAAGACAACAAATGATGCATAATAGTCTACAATTGTCAAATATCAAGAAGAAGAGTAAATACACTTGTGTGGTAAACTTGCATCATTTGGGATGTGATAAATCACATATAAAGTAATATCATAGAGTACAGTAGTTGTATACTTTTGTCACTAAAAACTATACATTTATTATTATTATATTTATATTATTACATATACACGGGGTGGCTTTGATACTAGTTTCTGACACTACGTGTTCTCCAATTACATAACAATTCCAATATTAACATAAGTAAAATTATTCACAATCTTTCTCTTTTACAAAAAAAAATCAACAAACTTGTTTTCTTTGCCCTTTCTTGTTTTGAGACAACATTCTCCTGTAACCAAGGCTAGCCTCAAGGTCTTGATCTTCCTGCCCCAACTTCCTGAAGGTTGGACTTACCAATTCACCTCCACAGTGGGTTTCAGAGGAAAAATTAGTTTGAGGTAGTAGCTTATGTACTTAGTATGGAAAGGGCTTTCAGTACTAGTCATTTGACAAGCATTGTGAGACACATGGAGAATCCGATCAATCCATAGCAGGGTTGCTAGGCCAAGACCTTCCTTGGCTACACAGCTAAATCAGGGGCACTCTGGGCTACAGATTGAGACTGTTTCAAAACACAAAAGAAGAAACCAATCATTTGAAAGTAGACCTGAAACCAGTAGTGTAAAAGAACATTTTGAAATCCTTGAGTCAACTAACTCTCAGGGGATGACCCTGAAATGTAGTGTGTGTGTGTGTGTGTGTGTGTGTGTCCGCACGCACGCGCGCGCGCATGTGTGTTTAAGATGTAGTAAAATGGTTCAGTGGGTAAGAAGCTTCCACACAAACTTGGGGGCCCTGAAGCCTGCATTCAGATCTTCATTCAGATTCCAGGAACCCACATCAAAATTCAGATGCCATAGACTCCATCCTCAATCCCAGCATTCCTACTGGAATGGGAGGCAAAAATAGGAAATCTGCCTGAAGGCTCACAGGCTAGCTAGCCTGGAACACACAGGGACATGGCAGAAACAAGGGAGTTCTTGTCTCACCAAGGTGGGAAGCAAGAATCAACTCAAGCTTCTGAAGGTAGTTCTCTGACCTCCATATGTGCACCACGGAGCATGCATTCCCCCTCTTTCTCACTCTCTCTCTCTCTATTCACACACACACACACACACAAACATATCATACATATACGCACATCAGGCACACTCACTTTTACATACATATTTACACTCATAACATGCACAAACATACCACACACATATACACATCATATGCATACATACATGCATACACATAGCACACACATACCTATGATCACATAGATGCTACTAATACCAAAGATGACAAAACAATAAAGTAGGAAGTACAGCCAGTTGCAGTTATAAATTACAGTAGCATTTCATTTCAAAGTCAGTGAAGCTTGACACATATAAAGTCTATCTGCAAAAAATCATATGGAAGAGTCACACACTGTAGTCACCAAATACCAAATGTGTGAGGTAACCACAGGAAATGCTACATAGGGGACAGATGTTAGTTGAAAAGACAGACCTACTTTCTAACCTTCCCAAACTTATGTCAGCAGGGAATATGCAAATTTGGAAGATAATTAAGAGCTTTAAATAAATGATTACAGTATACAAGGTTCTGCTGAGTGTGACAGTGATGTAGGGTCACTATAAAGAAAATAAAGTTTAGCCGGGCGGTGGTGGCGCACGCCTTTAATCCCAGCACTCGGGAGGCAGAGGCAGGC
>NC_022034.1:40917686-40919264 GCF_000317375.1 Microtus ochrogaster | reverse complement strand
AAGAAAGAAAGAAAGAAAGAAAGAAAGAAAGAAAGAAAGAAAGAAAGAAAGAAAGAAAGGTTTTAAAGAGGCAATACTAGGGACTACAATCACTTGAGACTTTCAGCAGGTAGAATTCTATTGTCCAGAGAAAGTATGAAACAGATGTCATCAGGTAACTGGGCAGTAGGCATGGGGTGTTTCAATTTAGGCAGTGCTGAGAATGTGTTTCAGCAATACTCTACCAGAGATTCAAAAACACAGCAAACAAGGCCCATTGCCGTGAGTAACCCCATATTTACTGCGGTTTGAATTCCCCTTAAAAGAAGCAATACAGCAGGGAGAAGAAAGGACAGAAGTGGTGTACATGCAATGTGCATGTATGAAATTCTTAAAAACAATGAGGTAAAATTAAAAGAAGAAGAGAAAGAGAAAGGGGAAGGAGGAGGAGGAAGAGGAAGAAGAAGATTATGATGAAGAAAAAAAAGAAGAAGCAGCAGCAATGTGTGGTTTTGGGTGGCTTTATTGTGGGACTAGACACGGGTTTGGTGGTCCCAAAAGGGTGTCAAATGTTTTCTGCATGTGCAGAGTAATCCTGAACATTAGGGTTATGTGTAGATTATCTAGTCATGACATGTCCAGATGAACTAAAAACCCAAGACACAACACTGAACTTACAGAGAGCGGGGTGAATTAACTCATGCATGAGCTCCCTTGCCATTGAGATAAGCCTCCATGCAAAGGAAAAAACCACCCCTAAGCCAGAAGAGAAGGATGCACAGAAGAAAAAGATATTTCAGAATAAACTGAAGACAAGAGAAATGTATGACATATGACTAGACTCAGCATAAAATAAATGCAAATAAGCGTTTAAAAGAGGAAGAAACTGAGTTCCTAGAATATGTCTCCTAACACTTGCATAAGCCTAGTTTCTAAGGATAATATAATTTCCTCACATCAGGGTTAAGCTGTAATCAAAAGGTTTTAAGCAAGTACTTTGTGGAAGTTCAGCCACTAATTGTCTCTTTGTGCTAAAGTTGCTTAATCTTTTCCAGTCTCAGTATCTTCATTTATAAAACAGAGTTAAAGCCTCCTTCATAGAGTCCAACTGTGAAATGCTAATACTCCCCTAATCTGTTTCCTGGTGCTCTAAGTGAACATCACTGACTGATGGTTTTTAAAGAACTGGCATTTATTGAGCTGAATTCAGAAGGATGGAGAACCAAAAGAGCATGGGAGCAAATTCTGGTTTTTTGCTATGGGAACATGGCAGAAGGCATCAGGAGGCAAAGGAGAGCAAGCATCCTAGGTCAAATCTCTTTCCCTCAAAATCTTACCTAATCCTATTTCTCAATGTCCCACCTCTACACATGAAAAAAAAAATGTGCCTTTGGGGATTGAGTTTCCAACAGCTGACTGGGAGAAACACTCAGACTGAGGCACTTGCCAAATGGGGTAGAATGCCTTCTTGATCTGCATCCTAAAGCCAACCAAGAAATAAATGGGGGGGGGGAGGGAGTGAGAAGGGATAGCATAGATAATTCTCTCTCTCTCTCTCTTCTCTCTCTCTCTCTCTCTCTCTCTCTCTCTCTCTCTCTC
>NC_022034.1:40912261-40917558 GCF_000317375.1 Microtus ochrogaster | reverse complement strand
TTTCTCCAATCCAGAGTCAATAAAAGAAGCTGTCATTTTTTGTAATAAAAGGCACTGGAAGAAAACTAATGTGCATTTTAGGCAAATGAGGAAGGTTTTTAAATCTGGATAGAGAATTTCTGCCTCTTGTTTAATAAAAATTGAATTAAGATGAAAACAATAACTAAGCTGAATATCTGAAAAGAATGTATGAATGAACCAAAAATGAACAAATACTGCCTTTTTCATAGGGTCTTCATACCTGTACATAAGTTATTTTGGGTGCTATTTCCTTCTATGTCTGAGGTTTTTCCACTCTGGTTATTTAATAGAAATCCATGGGTAACACTTAAAATCCCTATATATGGGAAAGAGCATTGTATTTTCTTGAAATTTCTTGGTCTAGTTTGTGCTGCTATTACATAATGTTACAGCTGAGTAGTTTATAAAGAGGATAACTGTAGTGGGCCCTTCATCATGAAGGCTAAGAATCCTCAGATTAAGGACCACATCTTGAAGCACCCTTCTTACTGCCTCACCCCAGAGATGAAGGCTGATAGGCAAAAAAGCATATAAGAGAACATAGGAACAGTAACCCAGAGTTATAAAAATATACACTTAGGATAAGGAACCTGCTTCTGTGACAACCAGCCCTCTCCCTCCAAGAACAGAATTATTTCATAAATGAGGAGAGAGCCCTTATGAAATAAACATGCCTTCAGATTCTACCACTGAGCTCTGTGGCACTGAGAATTGAATTTTTAAGGTAAGAATTTTAAGGGACACATGCATAACATGGGACCAAATGATCCCAATATACAGTCACAGGTGACCAGGGTTAAATGTTCAACCATCCTATGTTAGTCTGTTTAGATCTCATATACACCTATTTGAGAACAAACATCTCACGGTACCTTTAAGGAATGATTTATTACTCTTTTTCTGTGCTAGTTAGTTAGCTCATGGGTGAAAATTAAAGAATATAGTCCTCTATTACTCTTGCCAAGAGAGCTATACAATTTCAATTATATAAGAAAAAATTTAGAGAGATTTGGAATGCCTATCTAATTCTTACAGAGCAATAGACTGCCTAGTGTCACTGTCAATATTTCTGTCTCTGAAACAAAATCATTCCTTCTGTACCGTGGTCTCAGAATCTCCCATGTTCATACCTAGGCACCAGAGTCCTTTTGTAAGTTGTAGGGATAAGTCCCACCCCTTAGGGGGCGTGTTCGCCTCTGGCTAATGTTTGCATATAAATTTGGCTAGCGTGCTCGCAGTCGCTTCTTCTGCTTTCCTGGTCTCCGCAGAACGGTGGTTCTGTAAGTCTACTAAAGCTGTATATATATATATATTTACAATCTGTCTGCATTCGTTTATGCCATTACGGTAAGTCTAGAAAAACATCGGCAGGGCACAAATTATTCACTTTCTGTTTGTACGTAGGTGGCTACAGGCTATGATCATTCAGACAATTCGTTCCAATAGCGAAGAGAGACGGCAAACTAGTGACATCCTCGCTTGAATGGAATCCAGCTGGTTCCCTTTGAAATGTACAAACCACAGAAACCATCATTACTGTTCCCAGACAGGATTAGGTCTCCATCTTGCCTTTTCTGACTTGAAGAAAAATGTGGTTTAGACACAACTGTAGCCCCAATGTACCTTATAACTGAACCTGTTTTGTAACCTGGTGTTTTTATTGAATAAAGCTATATGTTACAGGAGTTGTATTGCATTCTAATTAATTTATTTTTAATTGATACATACCAATCTTCTCCTTTCAAAACGCACAAGTAACAAACTACTAAGTCCCATAAAAATATATAATTATGATTATGTATTTACCTTTTCTGCTATTTTCTTTTCTGGTCTGTGTCGCACAAGGAAGGTGGCCCTTTGTTTGTCCCGGCCGCCCGGCTAGCTTACACCCAGAATAACCACACAGAAATTGTATTAATTAAATCACTGCCTGGCCCATTAGCTCTAGCCTCTTATTGGCTAATTCTCACATCTTGATTTAACCCATCTCTATTAATCTGTATATTATCACATGACAGTGGCTTACCCGGAAAGATTCAGCATGTCTGACTCTGGCAGCTCCATGACCATTCTCTGACTCTGTTTTCTTTTTCCCAGAATTCAGTTCTGTCTTCTCCGCCTGCCTAAGTTCCGCCCTATCAACGAGGCCAAGGCAGTTTCTTTATTCATTAACCAATGAAAGCAACACAAAAACCCCGCCTACCTAAGTTCTGCCCTATCAACTAGGCCAAGGCAGTTTCTTTATTCATTAACCAATGAAAGCAACACACAAACAGAAGGAACTCCTACACTGCTATCTTTTTTTTTATTAATATGGTCTATATTTCTTTTGTTTTTGGTTAGCATGTTTATTTTCTTGCTAGCTTGTTTGTTTTTGAGGCAGGGTCTCATTTTATAGTTCAGTTGACCTGGAACTCATAGTCCTTCAGCCCCAACCTCCTGTGTTTGGATTAGAGGCTTAGCCATCTTGTTCAACAACCATTTTTTCCATCCTTTCTACCACGCTCCCCAATCCACAGTATTCCACCAGTTCCTGTCCTATTGGCTTCGTAATACATTACATAGCATATTTACTCATAAGTAGTAACTTATTATTGTATAATAGTTTTCTTTATACTGATTACATAATTATCTTTAAAATTCAGCTTCTCTGATATCGCCATGTTGGCTTTCTTGTGTGTTTACTTCCATTAACACTTATTATAAAGAACAATATAATTTCTTACTTCTCTTGTTATCATTATCATATATGGCACTTGTTTTAAAACATGAATTTATTTTATCATAAATGATCCATTTGAAAAAAAAACGAACATAAAACAAACTTTATCTGTTAGCGAATGATCAAATCTCAAGAAGAACTGGTCAAAAGTTTAGAAGAACACAGACTGAATGCAGCTATGACAGATTAATAGAAGAACCTGCCCTGCCCTGCTTCCAGGGGTGATCCATCAAGACATTAGATGTCAGGAGCCTTAAATACCACCACCAACACCCTTTCCTATGCAGGTATATACATATATATATATATGTTTTATTTATAGATTAGGTACAGAGAGATGTTAGCAATAATAACTAATAGAGTGATTATAATATATTGTAATAGATTGCTTACTGCATAGGTATGTTATGGAAAATGTATCATTAGACAATTTTTATTACACAAACACAATAGAGTAAACCTAGACAAACCAAGGAGGTAGATGGCATATTCTTTTACATACTTAGAGTTTATAGTGTAGAGGCCGTACCCTGTGTTCTGAGGCCATGAAGACAACATTAACAGAGGTAAATGATGCCTTCTAGGACGCAGTAAACACAAAGTATGTGAGACTGCTCACAGAAAAGCAGGGCATACTGTCTATAGTGACCTCTTTTATATGTTAGAAGGAGGAGTCTCTAACATCATGATAAAAGCACCACATAACAAATGCATAAACCACACCATACTCAATTACTGTCATTATCAAATGAAGGGAAGTTGATATGTTTGTTTATCCCAGCATCATCAAAAATATATGAATATTCCCCTGTGTTGTGATGTCACAATGAATATAGTATCAGCAGTGGAAAACTTTTCACTTCATCATAATTTCATAAAAGCATCTTCATATGTGTGGTCCATTGTTGACTAGAACAGTCTTCTGTGGCATGTGACTCTGCTAGACTAAAATACCTACCACTGCCACTGAACTTTGAGGCTATTATTAAGTAACATAATAACTACTTACATACAGGTCAAGTATCACCCTGTGGTGCTACTTCATAACTGTCATTGTCACTAAGTGGCTGCAGCAAGTAGCATATAAACTGTTGGGTGCTAGACTAAGAGATGATTTAGGTCCTAAAAATAACAGAGTCAGGGAGAGTTCTTCATTCTGAGAATAATATGCATTTTTAAAACACATCAATTGTTTATTTCTGGAATTTCTCATGTGTGTTGGTTAGTGTTATGCTGGAGTCATCTGAGAGGAGAAAGTCTCCACTGAGAAAATACCTTCATAAGATTCTGCTGTGGACAAGCCTGTAGGGCATTTTCTTAATTAGCGATTGATGGAAAGAGAACCCAGCTTATTGTACCTTCCCTGGGCTGGTAGTCCTGGGTTCTTCAAGAAAGCAGGCTGAGCAATCCATCAGGAATAAGCCGGTAATCAGCATCCTGTCCCATCTCCAGAATGGCCTCTGCATCAGCTCCTGCTTCCAGGTTCCTGCCTTGCTTGAATTCATGCCCTCTATATTTTTGAGCTGTTATATGTAACTGTAAGCAAGATAAACCCTTTCCTTTCCATTTTGTTTTTGGCCATCGTGTTTCTTGAGAGCAATAGTAAACCTAACTGAGACACCATGTAATATTTTTGGATCTACAAACAAGGGAAACCACAAAAACTGAAACCAGGGACGATGTAACGGTTTGACCATATCTAGAAAAAATGTCTGAAAGCATTATACTAGCACTGAAATGATAGTAATTACCATAGTGAATATATGTGGCAGAAAATTCACTGAACAAAACAAAATAGGAAGAAAATAAAAGCAAAATTTATCACTACAGAAAGTAGTGATAAAGACAGCATCAGACATGAATGAGAAAAGAAGAACGGAATAAAGGGTGTATACAACAAGCAGGAAAAAAATTAACAAAAGGGCAGCCACGGGCTGTGGTGGTTTGAGTGAAAATGGACCCCATAGCCTCATAGATAATGGCACTATTAGAAGATGTAACCTTGGAGTAGATGTGGCCTTATAGGTGGAAGTATGCCACTGGGGTTGAACTTTGAGATTTCAAATGTTCAAGCCAGGCCAAGCATCACTCTCTCTTCCTGCTGCCTAGAATCCAGATGTAGAACTCTCAGCTACCTCTACAGCATCATGTCTGCCTGCATGCTTCATACCTCCCACCATGATGATAATGGACTAAACTTCTAAACTGTAAGTGAGCCCCAATTAACTGTTTTCCTTTATAAAAGTTAAGTGGTCATGGTGTCTCTCCACAGCAAAAGAAACCCAAACTAACACATGGATCTTTATTTATCAATAATGATAACACTGGCTATGAATTTCCCAAATGTGTTGATGGAGTAGATAGAAAAAAATAATACTTAGCAATATATTTATTTATAAGAACATCACTTAATAAAGATTTAATAAAAGTGAAAGTATTAAGAAGGTTTTACCACACAAATAAAAAACAAAAGTGAACAAAAATAACTACCTTCATTTCAGTTAACTGAAATACGCTTTAAGTTAGAAAACTAAAATAGCAAAGAACATCACTG
>NC_022034.1:40908448-40911385 GCF_000317375.1 Microtus ochrogaster | reverse complement strand
TAGGGACTTTGACCCTACATTCATTAACAGATTAAGTCATCTGGAATCTACTCTGAAGTCCACAAATAAACATACTTAAACAATGACAGGGACTAAATGAACATAATAGATATTTCCAGAACATTTCCTTCAATAACCATGAAACACACATTTTCTCTCATTACCATGTGTTTCAGGGAGCTGCATGTTAGTTAGTCCCGGCTGCCCTGAACTGAAATAATCACACAGAAACTGTATTAATTAAATCACTGCTTGGCCCATTAGCTCTAGCTCCTTATTGGCTAACTCTTATATATTAATTTAACCCATTTCTATTAATCTGTGTATTGCCATGTGTCTATGGCTCACCGGAGAATGTTTCCATGACTTCTCTCTGACTCTGCCCTTCTTTCTCCCAGCATTCAGCTTAGTTTTCCCTGCCTAGCTCTGTTCTGCTATAGCTCTGCTCTAGGCCCAAAGCAGTTTCTTTATTTATTAATGGTAATCACAGCATACAGAGGGAAATCCCACATCAACCATGTGAAGCATTGTCCAGGATAGACCATCTGACAGACCATAAGGATTCAACAAATCAAAAATAAGTGCAAATCAAGGTATGTGTGTTCTCCAGCCACACTGAAATAAAACTGGGAAACAACTTTAGAACCGACTGATCAATAAGAAATTTATGTGTGTATTAAAATATGCAATGCCCTATAAATATATATATGTAATTGCTATCAATTAACAATGAAAACATATTTTAAAATATTCCAGAGTTTTTCTTCTATGTGTGTGTGTATTTGTGTGTGTATGTGTGTGTGCAGCCACAGTGCACGTAAGAAATCAGACAACACAACCTTTGCTGTTGTTCTTTGCTTTTCACCTTCTGTTTCTTGTTTCTAGCTCTGTAGCCCAGGCTAGCTGTTCTGTGAACTGAAAAATCTGTCTCGCTGCCTCCCATCTCACCATCAGATCACTGTGATTACAGAGATATGCTATCGGACCAGGTTTTTATGTAGCTTCTGAAGGTTTGAACTCAGGTCCACACCTTAGCACAGCAAGTACTTCACCCCATGAGCCACATCCCAGCAAACTCTGCTGGCCGTGGGTGGTCTCTTTGTAACAGCTTACCAGCTGAAGTCTTTTCAATGCATTTTGTAAAGGAACTGAAGACTTTGGGAAGTTAAGGTGTTCTGTTTCTCATGCTGTGTGTGCATGTGTGTGTGTTTGAAACATTTAACATTCATTAACCTGTTCTGCCATTTTTATAAGGTACCAATCCTTTAAAAATGTCACAGTCATGACTTTCAATGTTGTACGTACAATGCTGTTTTTATTTTAAAGTACCCTTGTGTAGTGCATCCTTTTGCAGAGAACAGTTGCCTTACAAACATGTATGCAGAGCTGTACTAGTGACTAGATTTTTACCTTATCTTTTCTTTTTACTTTATTTCTGGTTATGTCATTATGATTTTATTATTTTAGTCATATTAATTAGCTTACTTTATATCTTCCCTATTTTAATGGACATACTAATGGAAGTCTTTACTGGACACTTTGTCATCACTCTGGTATTTAAAACTCATTTGGGAAATGGAGATGTAGCTCAGAATGCTTACTTAGCATGCAAGAATCTCTGGGTTCAGTCCCCAGCACCCCATAAACTCAGTGACTGTACAGGCCTGTAATTCCTGGAAATAAAGGCAGGAGAATCAGAAGTTCAAGATCATCCCTGATTACTTAGCAAGTTTGAGGCCAGCTTGGGTTATAAAAGACCATGACTAAAAACGAAAATTAAATAAGAATCTTATGATAATCTTAGCTAAGACAGTGTAATTTTACAGCTATTCTTGCTTTCCCATCCCTGCTCTCAACTGCACACACGCATAGGGACATATGAATGACGCCAGTTACTTGTGTTTAGTTTCCATTCTTCCCTCTGCCCCAAACAAAACCATCTGAATACGTTCACTTCCCTCCAACCCACCCCAACCTCTTGGGTTTTCCTACACAATATTTAGTACTTTTATTTATAGGTTTAAATTCATTCCCAATACAGCCCTTCAACTTCAGGACTCATACTTAGCACTAATATATGAGTGGAGGAGACAGTCAGATGGGGTTATGCGATTATGTGCCCTCTATCTTCTATCTTATTGCTATTTTTATTTTGATTTGATTTGATAATGTCTAGATGATAATGCCTTCCAAAGTAGCATTGTGATAGTTCGTCTTGGTTGCCAACCTCATTCGTTCTAGAACTCACTCAGAGACATGCTTCAGAGAGATCTATAAGGCTATTTCCTAAAGTGACTAAGGGACTGAGACCATGACCCAGTGTAGACAACACCTTCTTGCAGCAACACTGATATAAAAAGATCTGGGGAAAGGATGCCTATCTGCCTGCCTTTGCTCTCTGCTTGTAAGTACATCTGCTCTGTTATTGCTACCACTGTTGCCCCTTTCCCCCCACCCCCACCCATCACTGACATTAGAACGCCATTTCTTCATCCTTCCAGTATGACTCTCCAGGAATCCTCCAGGCCTTCAGCACTGGATTGGGGTTGATAGGTCATCCAATGTTGTGGAGTAAGCAGCTACTAGACTGACCACTTCTCCAGTGTCCAGCAGGCTATTTTTGAAATACCCAGCCCACATCATGTAAGCCAATCTATTAAATGCCCTTTGCAACATGAATTCATGCTATCATTTCTGTTCTTCTAGAGACTCCTGATTAGCACACATATAATATTCCTTTTACATGATAATGGGTGTGTTTTTTTCTCTTCAAATACACACATCTTGCAGAATATTTAAGAATGGAAGAGGAGGGCTGCAGAGGTGGCTCAGTGGTTAAGAGCACTGGTTGTTCTTCCAGAGGTCCTGAGTTCAATTCCCAGCAACCACATGGTGGCTCACAACCATCTGTAATGAGATCTAGTGCCCTCCTCTGGC
>NC_022034.1:40898463-40908203 GCF_000317375.1 Microtus ochrogaster | reverse complement strand
AGTTCGAGACCAACCTGGTCTACAAGAGCTAGTTCCAGGACAGGCTCCAAAACCACAGAGAAACCCTGTCTCGAAAAAAATAAAATAAAATAAAGATAGTGCTTATAAGATGGTCTCTTTAAACATTCCAGCAAGAAACTTCTAGGTACATGAATTTTTATGTCACTTATTCTTCACTATCATCAAATATTTGTCAGTTTCCATTCAAGGCAAAGAAGCTTTTCCTTTATCTATAAATCGTATAAATATCTTTGCTAAAACACCTACAATTCTCATATATGCCTGGATATATGCAGCAAGCCTCAAGATGTGCTATTTGTCCCTGATTTTAAAATGATGATTTCCCCACACACACAACTTGGGAAGACAATGAGAGGAAGTCTATAAACCTGCTAGTTTTCCTGTCTAAGGGCCACATTGATTAATGATTATGGTGGTTAGCTGTTATTATCAGTGTGACAAAACCTAGAATGACTTGGGCTCTAGACCTCTGAGCCTGTCTTGATTACATTAACTGAGAAAGACATGCCCACTCCAGGTGGTACCATTCCCTAGGCAGCAGTGTTGATAGAATGAGCTGAGCACCAGTATACCTGCATTAATTGCTTTCTATTTTTAACTACACATGCAATATGCCCAGTTCCTTCAAGTTCCTACTGTTGTGACTGCCTCTCATATTATGAACTATTATAACTGAAAGTCAAGAGAAAAAAGAAAAAGAAAAAAAAACCCAATGACAACAACAAAAAGCCTTTTCTCTCCTAAGTTGCTTTTGTCAAGGTATTTTATCACAGCACTGGAAAGAGAAACTAACCAATGACCTAGCCTGAGGCTCTAGGGCTCAAAGGCCCTTAGCTCACAAAGTAACAGAAACAAATACCTCCTTTCTACTCAGCCAGAAGCTGTTTGCCTTGGGAAAGGCAGACAGTTGGGATGGAGTTAGTTGTGAAATGCTGAGCACTCTATGTAGGTCACCGTCTGCCCAGAATCTCTGATACTGAACCCCTTCACCTTAACAAGAAAGTTCCCAACAGAAAAGTTCAAGCGAAGCTGCAAATCCTCTGTGGATGTCTCTCAAATATAGATAGAGAACAGAAAGTTTGAGATTGTTTAGAAGAAATAAAGCCGCATCTACTCTAAGTATCTACTGCAAATACTGTCAGGTCCGAAAGAAACTTGGGACAAAGGGCTAACTGTGGTGCCTCTTCCCTACCAAAGAGCATGCTGACCTCCAGGTTTCCTCAGTATCCCAATGACGGGTGCCTCTTCTCAGCTCTTCTCACTCCATCCCCTACCCTAACATCTCCAGATCATGGGCTTCTTTCCCCAAGGTCTTTATTCTGTTATAACCTTACTATTTCATCTATACTCTATCCTCTGTCTTCCCTTCTCTCTCTCTCTCTCTCTCTCTCTCTCTCTCTCTCTCTCTCTCTCTCTCTCTCCTGGCCTGGTCCAGTCTGCTGGCCCTGCTTCAATCTCCTTTCTCTTCCTGCCCTGGACTCTTCCAGATGCCTCTGGCGACACTTTCCCTCACATCGACAAGAAAAACCTTACCCTCAACCAAAACTGGAGCAGTCATGTCCTCGGTTTATACAAATATGAACTCAGATTTTGATTGTCTGTTAGTGGGCTTACTGTTATTATAATCTTACCACAAATGCCTGAGACAGGAAAGTTCAACGCAGCAAAGGTTTGTTGTGCCTCATGGTTTTTGAGGTTTTTGTTCTTACTTAGCCACATGCCTTTTGAAACTGTGACGAAGCAGCACACTGGGGAGAGGGGCAGAGCAGAGTCACGCTCATAGGCAGCCGCACAAAAAGAGAAAAGAGACTAGAGTCCCCTAATACCTTATAAGACATTACCCACAAGGAGCTGAAGGCCTGATTCAAGAATCCTGCCAATAAAGGCTCCACCTCCTACAAACAGACCTACACAGAGGGGGAAGTCTTAAGCATGTGACTTTTTGAAGGGCATTGCAGCCCCATCTTGTGGCATTGATGATTCCGATGTCACTTGTGAATTAGTACCCCTGGACAGAAGCAGTGCCAGCAGAGACTGACTGAGTGACTGGAGCTGCCGTACTCTGGAGAGATTGCACTGTTTTGCAGGCCCAGAGGCTAAGTACCTTTTCAAGGGTTAGTTCTAGCCCTCCAGAACAACCATTCCTTGCCCACCTACCTCTGGGTCCAAACTAATATTGTGAGACTAATACATTGAAAACTTCATTAAATCTGTCAACTTTTGCGGACTATTATCTTCCACCAACCTAAAAGGTGAGAGTTATATCAGATAGCATCCTGGGCTATAGAAAAGCTTCCCCTGTCTTGCTTACTGAGCTCTCTGATGTACCCGCCAGTGTATTTTAAACTTGCCTTGATTCATGCCTTGTCTTGTTTTGTGAAAGTACAAAATTTTACAAAACCACTTCCACATTAGAACATGCAATTTGGAGTAACCAAGAATCTATGCTCCCAGGCCACAGTCAATCAAAATGGCTTCGGAATAAACCACCTCTTGTTCCTTTTTAAGATGGGAGCTGTGGTTTTTGCATGGGCATATTCAGCTGGTAAGTACCTGTGACTCTGTAGTTAGTTAATTCTACAACCAGGACCTGTGCCTTGTTTTCTACTCCTCTAAACACCGTAAATGGATTTTTAAAGGTTTCCTAACAGAACATTTTACCACTAATTTTCAAAACAAATAAATGAAATGTCAGACTGCACTGTTTGTTTACAAAGTCTAAATAATTGCCAATTCAAATTAATGAGATTTTTTAGTCGAAAGGTAAAATATCTTTTAAAAGCTTCTCGATAACAATAATATTCTTATACCCTTGTATTGGACTTTAGTAGCCAGTACTTCCAAGATATACTACTTCTAATTACTTACTAGAATTATCCCCAACAACAAGGTCATTTTCTGCTCTCTAGGATTTCAAGAATTACTTATTATAATTAAATTAGCTTGAAAAGTCCCTTGTTTGCCTTGGAACAAAAGAAACGCTTAGAAAAAAAAAAAACTAAAAGAACTCTAAGTCTTGACTTGAACGGCAATTATCCTTTCCCTCCCCCTCACACTCTGTTCTACCTTCCAAACCAGGGTTTGATCACTTAGGGGGAAAGAGAGAGAGAATTAACGAATGGATTTCTAAGAAACTATCTCTTTCTACCTGCGATTCAAAGCTTCACATTTAAAGGCCAAATGACAACTGTATTTATTATTGAATAAACTTGTAATTTTTAACAATGAGCCCAAATTTTCTAACAGTCAGTCCACTTGACTTTCCCAGGAAGCTTGCCATAGTAGAATTACCTTTCTGATTACAGATGGTTATTATTCAATCTTACTAAAATACGGCTGCTGTGGGTGTTCATTTGTGCAAACCACCATAGCACTTGGCACTGATGAAAGTACAAATAATACATTATAAACTTCAGGACCACAGCTACATTTGAAACCTGGCCCAATGCTGATCACTCTTTGCTCCGAGAAGAGGGAATTCTTAGGCTTCTGGTTACCAGGTAGATATATGACTTCTTGCCCCTCATATGTTTCCTAAAAATGAGAACACCTTGTGCCAAAATACAATCCAGTAACTTGTAATTATGAAGAATATACTTTTTTTTCTGAACTCTTGCTCTTTGAAAAATAGCAAAGGGGAGATTCTTAGGGGAGGCAGTGTTAAAAGAACAAGGGGCTACCTTCTCAACCAGACAGCAGCAGCCCCGGGTAATCTGTCTGAGGTAGGAAAAGATAGGTGACTAAGTACATACAAGAGATCACTCTCAGATTCCTTCTCAGGAATTCTGGAGGCAGATAGCAGTGAGCTGACATATTTTAAATGTTTAAAAAGTATACACTCAGTAAACAAATGGTAGTGTCTGAGCACTTGGGGAGCAAGCCATGGGGAAGTGTTGCTTAGCGTGTCTCATGTATCCATTAGTGGGCTCCATATATCCATTAGTGTGTATGATATATCCATTAGTGTGTATTATGTATCCATTTTACAAGGTGAGAAGACTTGTGTAGGTAAGCACTCATAATGTTGGCATAGCATCATGACTTTATTTGATGGTTCGATGCTACTGTACTGGATACTTAAAAATGATTGTCAGGGAGTAGCAGGCCAGTCAATAAAGCGCTCGCCACAGGAACATATGGCAATGTGGAATCTTCAGCACCATGTCAAGGTGGGCAGAGCAGCACTCCCTGTAATCTCAGCAGTGAAGCACTGCCGGAGACAGTAGGATCTTTGGAATGGCTACTCTTTCCAAGTCGGGAAATTTCAGTTTCAGTGAGAGATCCTGTCTCACCGAAGGAAGGTCTTCAAAGTCACCTTTGAGCCTACACTCACCTGCACAAAGTGCATCCATACACGTCCAGAAAGATATGCTGGCCTAGAGGCCAAAACCTGCTTGGGCAGGAAAGGGCTTTTTCACCCTAGAGCTTATAGTCAGGAAAGACAACACAGTAACCTACAACCTGTAGGCAGGACCTAAAGCAGAGGCCTGGAGAAACACACAGCTCAGCTTACTTTCTTAGATAACCCGGGACCACCTACCCCATGGTGGTACTACTGACAGTGGGCTGGGCACCCCTATATCAATCAATAATCAAAAAGTGCCCACACACAAATATGGTGGTGGTATCATCTCTGTTGAGATTAACTCTTTTATGGTTGACTCCAAAAACTAACCGGTACATGGGTACAAATGCATATGTAACCACACAAATACAAAAAGATTACCATGGAAACTTTTGTGTTGTGTGTATCAAACCACATTAAAAAAAAATTCGTAGTTCTGAGGCAAAATTAACTTGAGAAAAGAGCAGTATATGTGAAAAGCCGTAGGGGCCTGGAGAGGTGGCTCAGCAGTTAAGAGCACTGGTACTTCTTACAAAGGACCCGGATTCTATCCCCAGCACTCATTGGTGGTTTAGGAACATCATAACTCCAGTTCCTGAAAGTAGAATGCCCTTTTCTGACCTCCTCAGGCATGTATATGGTGAACCTATGTGCAGGCAAATGCACATAAAAATAAATAATTACATAAGTAGATAGATATATAGATAGATCAAAGATAGATAGATAGATAGATAGATAGATAGATAGATAGATAGATAGATAGATCAAAGATAGATAGATCAATGATAGATAGATAGATAGATAGATAGATAGATAGATAGATAGATAGATAGATAGATAGACAGACAAATAAGTAAATAAACAAGGGTTTGTAAAACAACATCTTTGGAAACTAGTACTAGGAATGTTAGGATAAATTGCTTCCACAGCTTTATGGAGGGATAGAATACCCGTGACCATTATAGTCCAATAATGTAACTTATAATGAAGTTGCATCCAAGCTGCAATGAGAGCCACACAATAAGATTACAGCAACTTTTATAATGCTGCAATGTAAAATATTAGCGGTTTAACATTGCTTATTCCTCACCTCTGCAGTGGTCCATTCCATGAATGGCATTTAGACATAATTCTCCCAAGCAATAGATAGGAGATAATGGGGTACATTTTGCAATGGCTCTCCCATCTTCAACAAGCAGCTCCTGAGAGTTCCCGTGGAGGGTTCTATAAACTGACCATTTGAAACACTAGGACCACAACTAGAAGAAACTGACTATGGCCGTGACAAACAACTTGGGGGAAGAAATCTTTTTGGTTGTGTGTCAGAAGAAAAAAGGAATTTCATTCTCTGCAGCACAAACTGCACAATGGAAAGGCCTTATAGGAAATTCCACAGTAGTGTTATTTCCCCCCCTGCCCCCCCACGCACCGACTATAAGGGCTCTGTTTTCCAGATGGAATGTCCATAGCAAAGAGCATTCGGTGAAGTAATAGCTCATCTAAATACAGGAAACACATGAGAGACTGGAAAGTAGTCTGTAGTGTGTAAGGAAGAGTGGCTGCTCGCTGTAGCTACAACATGACACAATAGTCCTTAGGTATGAGCTGAATAACTGATTGTTAATAATACTCATTTTGATACATCTTTAGGACTTGAAATGATATTTTTAGCTGTTTCCCATTTGGTAGAGATCTGTAGGGAAAAAAATATATCCCCTTGATTAAGAAAAACAATTCCAAAGGATTTGCAAGGGGAAAGGAAATAATGAGGAGGAAGGTTTAAGCAAGGGATCAGATGGAAGGGTAGAACAGAAATGAAGGGAGGAGGGATAACCAAGTCTAAGAACATTTGTGTTTGAAAACCCCACATCATGGAAACCTATTATTTTATCAGTTTCTCACATATGTATATACATATAAAAGAGTTTGATAGGAGCTTTCTCCAAGGGATTATGCTCAGCCCATCATCCACAGGTTGCCAACAAAAAAGCCCACAGCCAGATGTGGGGGTGTGGGATGCTTCCCCTGAAGTCATTAGTAAGAGGTACCCAGGAGCCTTACACAAAGCAATACAGGCAGATGCTGTTGTTCTTAGTTACCCAACAGGATTTGATGATAAGGCTCCATTGCTACACATACCATACACTCTGGTTACAGAACATGGAAGAATTAAACTGGTATGGCCATGGAAGCTTCTGCACTGCTGACTCACTTTCATTGTGTTGGAAGTGCTATTCAGGCTGCTGGTGGGTCAACATCAACAGTCTTACCCAGGAGTGAACCCTGGAAGCTACACAGTAAGGGCAGACCTGGCAAGCTACAACCATGGGCACAATAGTGAGACAAATGTTATGGAGTTACTGATCTGTTTCTAACTGAACTTAAAGCCCATTTCAAAAGAAACACATGCCTGGTACTGTTTGGGAGGTAACCCGCCTACTATTATCTTGTTAAGTAGAATTATCCAATTGTTTGCTAAATTTATATCTCTCTTCCCACAGTTCGGTGCAGAGTTCAGACCTTGTCAGAGAGGTTTCTTTGTACTGTAGGTGGTAGTTAACACAGAAACTCATAACTGACCAAAGTGGAGAAAATAAATGGCTCAGGGATACACAGCCATAAATGGAACATCTACCTCATTCCTACTTCAAAAAGCATTGGATCGTCTTGGAAGAAGGGACAGAAAAACTGTCAGAGCCAGATGTCAGGGAAGTTTGCAGTAAAACAGTGTCTTCTGGACAGGAGAGGACCTATGAACTCAGAGCAGCTGTGGTTACTTGCACAAGCGCAAACAAGTCAACAGAGCAGGAAGGGTTGGGTGATCCCAAATCCTGACTGAACAGCAATGGAAAGATAACAACTTCTGAGGGAAGGAGAGTCAGTTTTCTTTAAGGGTGTGGCTCTCGGTAAATAGACCATGCTCCAATGGATAGCTCCACACAGAATAGCTTATAAATATCAGAAACTGGAATTGATGGGGTAAAGCTAGAAAAAAAAAACATAGATGCAAACATAAAATTGAGATGGGAGAGGAGATACAGTCAATCTTGGAAGAATCAGGGGCACGGGTTGTGGGTGAACATGGGCAAAATGCATTGCAGAATATTCCCAAAGAATTAATAAAAATATCTTAAAAAGTAAAATCCTCAAAGATTTAAAATACATTCAAGGGGAAGACTCAATGGGACTTTGTGTCTGGGCAAATAAGAAAAATCAACTGGTGATAAAGAAAAGTAGAAAATAATTTCCAGAGTTCCCCCAACACTGAATGATTTGAAGAACAATATACAACTGGAAATCTATTTTTAAAGAAGGAAGGATCAATTACTAAGCTTGATTTAAAATTTTCTAAGCTCCAATGATCTATGTAATATTCAACTCTAAACTAGCAAGTCTTAAAATTCTCCTACATAGATGTAAAATTTTGCTGGGTCAGTTGTCGCTATTAATAAAGCCCATGAGTTAATCACTGTTTTGCAGGGATTCCCAGTAAGACCTCCTCCCATGGAGTCAATAGAGCTGGTTTTTATTCTGCATTTTGAGAAAAAATAAAGAAACAAAGACCCTTCCCATCAGTCCCCATTCAGTTACCACATTGGACAGTTTAACGTTTCTGCAACAGAGTAGAGACTTCCCCACCCCTGCCCATCACAAGGATATTGTCACCGGTGACCTTCTCATTGGAGAAAGAGTAGACTGTGTTCACTCAACGTAGTACATTTCTTTAGGAAGGTGACAGTTTGAGCGTTTCCCTCCGATTAACCCCATCTTCTGTGCTGACCTAGGTAAGAATGTCTTCTGCTCTTCTTATTGACTCTTTCCCCTGGTTTCCTTCAGGATTCCTTTCTCACTGTTCCTTTCATCATGGGACCTTCCCCTGTGCTTTCACATAGAACTCCCTCTGTTTCTCCTGTCTTGGCTGTGAACGTCATCAGGGCCTCCACTACCCTTGATTGGAGTAAGGGCTCCAAAGCTTACATACTGGAGAAAAGAAAGCCCAAAGGAATGAAGAACCAGCTCAGGTCTGAGGAGTCAGTGAGTTCTCAATTCTTTTGACATTTGCCATGTGAACATGTAACACGCAGCTCTGGATCACTTCATTAATTAAAGAAAGCAATTTCTTTTTTTTTAAAAATACTGTTTAGGGATAGCAAAGTTGTCCATTTGAGGGTAAAATCTGCAGAGGAAGAAAGTGTACACAAACTGTTCTCCAGTGTGAGCATTTTGAAATCTCTGACATTTTCAAATGACTTTTGCAGGATTTTCTCCAATCCTGAGTATGTCCTTATATACAGAATAGAATTTCAAACTAGACATCTCCATTCTGTCATCATTCAGGCACCTCGAGTTCAACATAGTCAACACTGAGACATATGGACGCTGAAAAATCCGGTTCTTCCTCTCGCTGCAATCTGCTTTGGACGTACTTGAAATCTTTCTTGCCATTACGCTCATTTGCATGTCTATGATAAGGTTCAAAGATAAGAGAAGACCTAAATTCAGATCTCTGAATAACTTACATGCAATCGGGTCATTTCGATGTGGATTGCCATCCATAGTAGTTGTTGTAGGACAATAATAGGTGGTGTCTACTCTTTCTATTACTGCAATTAAGCAGTGTGATAAGACGTTTACATACATTAGCATAAAGAATCCACACAATCTAAAAAGTACCATCATTATTTCCAACTTGTAGAGGAAGAAACAGCACCAGACAGACTATGAAGTAATCTAAGCAATAAATTGATGCAGATAGGATCCAATTAAGATATGACTAACTGCGGAGCCTTGTAAACTGTGCTCAGCATCCATCTAACCTATGCTGGTTTGTGGATGTTGAAATGTCTTGAGTAACTTTAATAAGAGCTCTACCATCAATAATTCATCCCCTTTCAGAATTGTTCTGTGGAAAACATGATGTTTAGACCCAGGTGGGTAGGTTACTCTGTGTTTATGGGGATTCATGCAGTTGTGTGCCTAACATCTCTGACCCTTTCCCTTTGGAGGACTGTTGTCAGAGTTAGTGGTTAGGTAAGCAAAGACAGGACTTCGCCTATCTCACTACAGGATAGAAATGTGACCACAACCACAGGGCAGGGATGGACACTAATTTGTTAATTTGTACAGAGTAAAATGGTACTTAGAGTTTTGGGTGTGTACAGTGAGAATAAGAACATATTAGTCAAACTTTCAGCTAAAAAAAAATAAAAATTTTTAAGATCTACTGAGCAACAAACACTCCTACTTAGTAATGCAATATATAATATTTCAAGCTTACTAAGAGAAAATTTAAAAGATTTTATCATAAAAAATGAGTGTCTAGTATAATGAATTATTTTGCTTAATCATTACATTAGGTATACATAAATATCAC
>NC_022034.1:40893181-40897996 GCF_000317375.1 Microtus ochrogaster | reverse complement strand
TTGCTCATGTTCTTCCTCCTTCTGCTCCTCATTTGGATCTTAAGAGCTCAGTCCGGTGCTCCAATTTGGGTCTCTGTCTCTATCTCGATCCATGGCCAGATGAAGGTTCTAAGGTGATATGCAAGATATTCATCAGTATGGCTATAGGATAGGGTCATTTCAGGTTCTAGCCATAAATAAAGGACATTGAGCATATGATTTGTGATCCTAGAGAAGCTAAATAAGAAGGTGAGCCCAAAGAAAAACATATAGTCATCCATCTGGATATGGGAAGTAGACAAGATTGCCGGGCAAAAACTGCAAACTTGGGGGTGAGGTGGCATGGGGCTAAGGGGAAATGGGGTGAGAAACGTGAGAAGGGGAGGATGGGGGGAGCTTGGGGGAATGGGATGGTTGGGATAAAGGAAGGGTGGCTACGGGAGCAGAGAACTATATATCCTAATTAAGGGATCCATCTTAGGGTTGACAAGAGACTTGACTCTAGAAGGGCTCGCAGATGTCCAGGGAGATGTCCCCAGCTAGTACCATGGGCAACTGAGGAGAGAATTTTTTTTTCATTGGTTTTTTGGCAAGGAGGTTCGGTTCTATTTCTTGAAGTTCAGAGTTTTAAGAATGATGTAATTTGAAGTCTACCTACATAACTGCAAACTTTCTCTCTACAGCCATGCTGAGAAAAAAAACCCTTTGAGGATTAAAATGAACACATAACAAAACAAGCATGACAAGTGAAAAGGGAAAGAGATTTCAGATGATACTATTTGATCCCAGCTCCTTGGCCAAACTGCATGCAAGAAAACCATGCAATTTTCACTTGAGGCGGTACATGTTTGCTTTCTCAACTAACTCAAACCAGAATTCCGTCCCAGCTAAGAGGTGCCTCTTAGAAAACTAGCTGCCTGGCAGTGTGTTTCTTGTAGCTTGACATTTTTTATTACTGTACAATGAGTCTGTACAGCACAATCATAGGTCACCAATAATTGCCAATGGTCCATGTCTACTAAATCATTATACCACATATTGCTTATATGAGTTTCACATCAGGTGACCACACACTAGCCCCCAAATTGTTTGCTATGTGAAACTATGTGGGTGGGAAAGGAAAAGTGTAGAACACAGATAGTAGAAAATCCTTGCTTCTTCATGATGAGAAAACAATTTAAATTGCTCATCTTTTCCTCTATCATATCCAGCTTAATATGCAAGACAAAAGCAACACCAATGAACAATTCACAAAAGACAAGTGCTTGACCTCTCTTATAAAAGAGAAATTTATATATAAAAAAGTAAGGCACACAGAACTAGTCACAAAAATCCTTCCTCCCTCTCTTCCTCTCTCTCTCTCTCCCTCTCCCTCTCTTTCTCCTCTCTCCTGTTTGATATATGTTACACTCCTTCCTCAACTTAAGATTCAGTGAAGCCACATGATTTGTTATTATTGTAGAGAGGCTGCTTTTTCATTTCCCAGCTTCCCAGACTCCCAAAATAAACACACAGAAACTGTATTAATTAAATCACTACTTGGCCCATTAGCTCTAGCTTCTTATTGGATAACTCTTACATATTATTTGAACCCATCTCTATTAATCTGTGTATTGCCATGAGGCTATGGCTTACCGGGTAAAGTTTCAGCATCTGTCTCCTGTGGGGCTACATGGCTTTTCTCTGACTCCTCCCTCTTTCTTCCAGCATTCAGCCTAGCTTTCCCACCTAACTAAGTTCTACCTTGCTATAGGCCAAGCCAGTTTCTTTATTCATTAACCAATAAAAGCAACACGTAGACATAAGGACCTCCTACACCATGTTATGACTAAGGGGACTGTGAATATAAGTGGTATTTTTACTCAGAGATGAAAATATGAAAGAGTGAATGTTGATCTCAAATGCTCTCAAATCTCAAATGCTCCTGGGTAGGAATACAAGGAGGACAATTACAGAGCACAGTACCTATCTACCTACAAAAGGTAAGGGGCTCTGAACAAGACATAAACCCAAGTTGCTTTTCATTACTAAAGTTTGGGGGATACTTGCTATTATAGATGCCATAGTCTGTCCCTGACTGAAATTAAGTGTGCAACCTCTCAGCAGCCTACTCCAGTGATAGGAGTTCAGATTCCATGTTTCCATACTTTTAGCTACAGGATAAATTGGGTAAAGCTTTTTGAAGAATATTTTGGCAGGATGTCCTCGCACATTATTCTCCTGGCAATAGACTCCTTACAAAAACAATAAAGAAATAGAAGAGACAAATGTCAGCATTGACAAACAGAGTTCTATTTTCTAAGAAATGTAGCAAATTTGTTTAATAAAATTGCAATGTTCTGTTGATTATGAGAACTCCATTCCAAGTTCAGGTCCTTAATGATGATTTCTTTTTTTTTATATTTATTTATTTATTATGTATACAACATTCTGTTTGCGTGTATGTCTCCAGGCCAGAAGAGGGCACCAGAAGTCATTACAGATGATTGTGAACCACCATGTGATTGCTGGGAATTGAACTCAGGACCTTTGGAAGAGCAGGCGATGCTCTTAACCACTGAGCCATCTCTCCAGCCCCCTTAATGATGATTTCAATCTTCATTTCTATCCTTTTTTTTTTCCAGTACGGCTTTGTTTTGGTTTTTGAGACAGGATTTCTCTGTGTTGCCTTGATTGTCCTGGAACTCATTTTGTAGACCAAGCTGGCCTCCAACTCACAGAGATCCACCTACCTCTACCTCTTTTCTATTGGGATTAAAGACATGCTCAACCCCCACCCATCCCAGTCTTCATTTCTTATTGATTACCATTGGTTATCCTTACCAACCTTCAGTTTTCTCATCAAAAAATGGAGTCCGTGGGCATGAAATCTAGCTCGGATGGTAGAGTATTTGCTTTAGTACACAAAAAGCCATCAAATAAACCAAGTATGGTAGCACATACTTGACATCCCAGCCCTAAAGAGATGAAGGCAAAAAGAACAGTCTGAAGTCATCCCGGGCTCAATAATGTGTTCAAGGCCATCCTGGGAATGTAAAATTTATTTCAATTTTTTAAATTAAATTTAAGGGTCTAGAGATATGGCTCAGTGTCTTAGGGTGTTTGTTGTACCTCCAAAGTCTCCAAATTCAGTTCCTAGCACTCATATTGAATAACTCAGATCTTCCTATGACTCAAGTTCCAGAGGGCCCAATATCCTCTTCTGACCTCTGTGGACAACTTCACTAACAAGAACATACCCCATAGACAAATGTGCATACATATCATTTAAAAAAAATAAATACAGATCTTTAGATTACTTAGTTAATCAATTCAATTGAAAATAGAGAAAAATTTTAAATGAGCCATAATATTTCCAAAGTTGATTAAATAAAGTAGCAATAATACTGGCATCACTAAGACCTTAGGGATCCAAAGGCATTCTGTTGTCTACCTTTCCCAATTGACATGATAAAGTGTGTATCGTTACTGATGTTTTATTTATTGATATATTATTATAAAATTCTTTTAATTGTGTTTTGCATCAAAGAATTAAGCAGAATTTTCTGTAGGTATTTTCAAATAAAATAAGACCTCCTTCATGTTCAAACTTGGGAGTAGGCAACATATTCATATCACTTTTGTTATTATGACTTAGATACTGTGCACAGTGAACCTACTGAGGCATAGCCCTCACCCTGGAAAATGTTCCACCTTCACTGGATGTTGTGATAACCAGGAAGCTGCTGGCCTTTTGCTGTGCTGCGCCAGGGTCTTTCTTAACTGGCAAAGAGCAGACGTTAATATACCCCCTTTCCTGAAAGATTACAGAAAACGAGAGGGAAGGATTTCAATGATTATAGTTAATGTCTTACATCCTCACATTGAGGTTAACGTTTCCTTCTCCCATGAGAAGGTAAGCACCAGGACTAGGGAGAGACTTGACGTGGGACTGTCACATAAGTTCCTCAACAGTAACATCTCAACGGTTAGAGTTTCTCCCAAAACTGTAGCCTGGGTTTGGTTTGACTTAATACTGGATTATGTGTGGTTTCTCATTTGCAAAGATAAACCTAGAACCTTAAAAGATGTTTGTGGTAATTAAAGCCTGAATCTTTAATAACAACTTCTGAAATAGTTTAGTTTACTTCCTAACCCTGTGTTGGGCTCTCACCATTTCAAAGCTTGCCATGACTAATTTATTTCCATTTTCTTCTTCTTTAATTTCTCAATGTCATTCCATGCCCTTTCTCTAGACCAAATCATTTAGAAAAAAAATGAAAAACAAACACGTTCCTTAAATTTCTGGGATAATAACCACACAAAGCCAATTAGGAATCTATGCTGAAAATAACCCCCAGTTGTTAACCTAGACAATCCCACCAGAATGAATCCAACATTCCAACCTGAATTGTGCCAGCTCACAATTTACATGCACACTTCCACTGATCTGTAGCTTCCCTGAAAGCCCCAATTGTCTTTGTTTCTGTGCATGGTGTCTCGGGACACAATTTGCTAAGTCAGCTCTGCACTGATAATAGCATTGCTACTCCTAAACACATTCGGCAATTTTTTTGGAGAGGTTTACGTTGCCTTCCCCTCTGAAGTATGTTTAGATTGTCTGGAACTACTGGTGCAGTTGCCTCCTCAGCTTCAAGGTGTGGTTCACCAGCCACTCGACCATCTATGCATTGTTGGAAGGGACAAGTGTTCTCAGATCTTCCATGGGGACTGGGGATGATGAGAGAGGATACTAGAACAGTCCCTAAGCTGCCTACCTTTCCAGTGGCCCCTCTTCTTCATCAAAGTCCTAATCCAAATGAGAGTAGGATTTTTGGAAGGAAGAGGCCTGTTTTT
>NC_022034.1:40885126-40892522 GCF_000317375.1 Microtus ochrogaster | reverse complement strand
TTTTCTTCTTGTTTTGGTTTTTTGAGACAGGGTTTCTCTCTAGCTTTGGAACCTGTCCAGGAACTAGCTCTTGTAGACCAGGCTGGGCTCGAACTAACAGGATGCAATGAAGATCTTATAGGGAAATTTCAATTTTTGTATCTCTGTAGTTCTGTTTACTTTTTTTTTTTTGGTATTTTCAGGACAGGAATTTTCTGTGTAGCCTTAGCTGCCTGGAACTCACTCTGTAGACCAGGCTGGACTCAAACTCACAGAGATTTGCCTACCTCTGCCTCCTAAATACTGGAATTAAAGACATGTACCACCACTGCCCATAACAGAGGCTGTTCAATTATCCCTCTTTTCACAGACTCAGGTTGATAGACTACCCCAACCCCTCCAAAGAAGGGTCTTAAATGTGAATGTGCAAGTGTTTTGCTTTTACGTGGACATTTTCCATATTTCCATAGGCACCACCACACATACCAGAGAGAGAAAGAGGTAATGTTTGCTGGGCACCCTTGTAACAGTTCTTGGCATCTAATTGCATAGCATCACCCACTTAAACACATTGCAAACAGTATCATTACTCTGTGTCTGAGGAATGTTTCCTTGGCATAGATTTGGGAGCTTTTGTTTATTTATTTGGTCGTATAAGAGATGCCAGCCAAGTTTGTAGTTTCATCCTGTGCAACTGGGAGACAGGATGTGGTTCATCAGTTCTAGGGTTTACGGTGAATCAGTGATAAAGACAGATGTTTCTATGGTAATCTTTTCCGTTCATTCAGTGGCAAGACTCCCTCTATGCCCACAAGGATTAATGATGAGACATTAATGCTGATAATCATAATGAAGAGAATGTCAGAGAACAGGACAAACACCCTGATATTCGGGATAAAACAGGGAGGAATCCAGTCAAATTTTTGAAGAAGAAAATATTGACGATCAGGGAGATGAAATGCATTGCTTCTATCTACTGTTGGCAGACAATTTTGGAGTCTGATCTGGAACCGCTCTCACTTAGGACTGGGTGGGCTTGAAGAAAAGTGACCCAAAAAAAAAGAGCATAAGCAAAGAAAAACCAGGATGCCAGAGAGTGGACAGTACCGAGGCCTAAACTCTACTCCATTGGTTTGCTTTTTGTTAGTTAGTAAGTTCAGTTCGTTAGTTGTTTAAATACTCTCAAAATACCCTTTTTAGGGACTTTTGCACCTTGCCCTTGTTTATATCTCTGTGGAACCACTTTGGTCCTTTCTGGCGGAAATGCATTCTTTTCAAAATATACTGACAGCAATATTTTATTTTAGTGTGCAGAGATGGGGAGCATTGTACAAGCCGATAGACTGACCTGAAGAGTCTAAGATCTGACTCAGATGCTAGCCTTGGCAAAATTATGGAGGCAAAGAAAGATGACTACACCTTCCTGGAACAGGGTGCAGATAAGCTCATGAGAGACTGAGCCTGGTTATTTAGCTAGCTGTTAGCATGGCGATCTTTGATATTGAATTTCAAGATTTCGTGGAACAAAAACTTCATCTTATTCATCTGTGTCACTGCCAGTTCACCAGTAACACACATACATGGAGAAATATCCCAATAAACATACGCACAAACCAAACTATACATGCAAAGGCTGATCCGGTGCTCCAGTTTACATGCCATAGACCACGTTATTACACATCTACTGACTGAGTATGCATATTCTGAGAAATAAAGCCTTACAAGAGGCAATTAAGCATTATATGTAACGCTTAGAAACCTATAGTCAAATTGTAATGGTAACACTATTTTCCTCTTTTAAATGTTCAGACAAGTGAATTTGACACAAATACAATAAAACTTGACAGGCAGCCTATGGGAAGGTGTTTTAAAAAAAATCAAAAGACTTTCAAAACAGCTGTACTGTTCACAGTGATTAACTGATGCCTAGTGAATACTGATGGCCCAAAGTACTACGGCATCTCTCAGCCCACCAACTATATACCACACAGCTACCTTTATAGCTCTGTGCTGCACACAGAGTACCATCCTTGCTGCTTGGACAGGTTAACTTATTTAATCTCCTCAAAGAAGCAAACACTGTTATTAAAGCACCCGCTTTTCAGACAAATAAACCAAAGTAGCAGTAATTGAATCTCTCGGACACAGATGGCGAGGAGTGGAATTGTAAAGTGAACGCACGGTCTGAGTCCATATGACAAGCTCCTCAGCACTGTGACAGTCCCTGGAATTGTAAAGTGAATGCACGGTCTGAGTCCAGATGACAAGCTCCTCAGCACTGTGACAGTCCCTAGTTGGGAACTAGGGAGATGACAATTCCCAAGGAGCACATCTATCTTCTGTTCCCCTAAGAGCGGGAGTATGCAGGGGAGACCATGCTGAAAACCACCTCCCATCACCCGTGGTGAGTTCTGGTAGAGCTAGGAAAGAACCCTGGTGACAGATGGACACAAACCTCAAGCCAAGTCAAAATGTGGCAGAGACAGGACAACAGAGATGCAGCCACTTCCTGCCCACTGACCGTCTTTCCTAATAGCCGTTGGTAATGAGGTAGGTAGGGCTAATCAAGGCACACTGAGTCATTTTCAGGTGGGAACTTTTCTAATTCCTAGCATTCCTAACAACTTAGAGAGACATACCTCTGGTAGGTGTGTCCTGGAGCACGAAGTAGGCTTTGACTACTCAGGAAATGCCAACTAAATAGAACTTGCCAACTAGATAGACTTTTGGAGGGATGGGGTTTCCAGTAAGCTTCATGTGTAGCCATGGACATTTTAGAGACCAGAGTAGTCAATCGCGGTGGTGGGGAGCGGAGTGAATACTGGTAAGGTATGCTATGATAAAAGTGAGCGCCCAAAATGTGGCAAACTGTAGAAAGCTTAGGCTAGAACATCCCTTTAAACATCAATCTAAACTTTAGCAATTGATTAATGACTTTTATAAACAATCAATCACAGTTTTTAATATAGAGAGAGGACTTTCTATGCACTGAGTTCTATAATGAGGTTGGAGGTGGGGGTGGTATTACTATTATTGTATAAGGAAACTCAAATGCTTCTACTGGAAGTTGAATAAATCTATAACAAATTTATTTGATCAATTTCATGGGTAGGCTTGATGAAGCATGAACATCTGTATGGAAATCCAACTCAATAAAAATGATACGATCTAATAGTAATTTATAAAGTGAATACCCAGTAAGGCCTGGCTGTTCAGCTTCTTCTTGGCTCTTTTCTACAAACCTCTTTCCTTCCAGGTATGGGCAGGGCTCATTCTGGAATGGATAGTCTTGTGACTTTAATAAGATGGCTTCTCTGCTGCTGTGATAAGTACCACCATCAAAAGCGACTTGGGGATGAAAGGATTTATTTCACCATATACCTCCAGGCCATAGAGACCATTAAATGAGGGAAGTCAGGGAAGAACTCTGGCGAGAACTGAAGCAGAAACCACAGAGAAGGCCTGCCTACTGGCTGCTTCCCTGCCTTACTTCTCAGGTACCCTTCTTCTATAGTCCAGGCCCACCTTTCTGGGGATGATGTCATCCACAGTATGTTTGGCCTTCCCACATCAGCTGTCAATCAAGAAAGTCTCTTCCAGACATGGCCACTGCACAGTGTGATCTAGGGAACTCTTTCCCTGAGGATCCCTCTTTTTGGGTGACTCTGGGTTGTATGAAGTTGGCAATAAAAAAAAAAAAAGTAGCCAGTACAATGAGGCAGGTCTGAAAACTTCTTCTGGTCAATTCTTAGCCAAAAAGGCAGGGGACATCAGAGTTGTTATTTTCAGAGCTTGCAACTGGCTGTAGGCAAAAGTGGTAGCGGTACACCTTTGGGAAGAAAAATTCTGATTTCTTTGGCTTACCTCCTAAGACAAAAAGAAGTGAGAAACAGGAGGACGAGAGAAGGTGGGACAAAGGCTTTGCTACGGCCCTTCACTTTGGAGCATAGCCCTCTAAGCCCCAGTGTTGCTAGCTTGACTATAGCTATGACACAGCTTAGCTGGGCCTGGAACTCAGCCAAGTCTTCCCAAAGCCAGTACTTCTCCAGTGAAGGCGGTTCTTCAAAAGGCTTGCAGGTGTTTGCATAGGAGGCAAAGTTAATACCAGTTCACAGAAGGAAATAATGAGTCATTGAGTCTGAAGGCAGAGCTTGGCCTTGGATCTTTGCAGAGTCCCCAGAAAAAGAAAAAAGGGTCACCGAATGCCAGTGTTGTGTCTGTGTAAAGGGTGAGACTCAAACCTTCAACACTCGCAGGGGTCTGAGGATGCCAGATAGCTTTCTCAGCCAGATTTTTTTTCTCACTTCAAATTTTTTTATAAATTTCAAGTATGAACTATTCGGCTTCTTTCATTCAACTTTTAATTATGGCAGGACGTACAGAGGAAGGTCAAAGGGGAGTCTGGGATCAAGCTAAGTCTTGGAACAAACTACTTTTACTTTTCTCTCAGGGAAGGTGGTAAACAGATGAACCAAAATGATGGTGGAGCATCAGCCTGGCATGCTCAAGGCAGTGGATCAGTCCGCAGAGCAGCACAAACAAGCACAGGGTAATAGCCTTTTAATGGGACAAACTAGCAATCTGCCTGACCATCTTAAAACAACTCGGAGATGACTGGGTCAGAGCACTCGGCTGGCAGGCACAAGATCCTGGGAGAGAGAGCAGGGAAGTGGGCAGGGAGTTTTTAAGTCCTGGCAGTTTCTGTAAGGAAGAAGAGGAAAGCAGAAAAGGTTGCCAACAATGCAAGTCCTCAGAAACTGTCCAGACGGACAAGGAAATGCAGAGAAAGGACGAGGCAAGACATGTCTGAGCCACAGCAGGACTGCGCCTGCCCAGCCTCCTGCACCCCCTCCTATGTAATGAATGGCCTGAGCTTGTGACCCACAGCTAGCAACCAGGTGTCGGTCTACAGTGGGCACCTATGTGAACCAGGAAGTGACTCCTGGGTTGCATGTATTACTGACGGTGGTCCATCAGAGTAAAACTCAAGTGGCTAAAATATTGGAGGTAACATTCATTTTCAGGAAGAAAAATGACTTTGTTTTAGAACAAAAAAAGACTCATGTGTGAACCACAAACTTTGAAGCTTTCTAGAATTTTCCTTCTACACTTTCCAAGCCACTGTGTGTCTTGCTTTCCCACACCCTCTCTTGACCACCACTGATTAAAGGTGGCATATCTTGGCATCACAGACAAGACATATTGTTCCCAAAGTCACTGTGGAAAGGCACGTAAGACACAGCCTCAGAAGCACCTTTTATTTGACTACAATTACAGTGTGGCTTATTCATTAGTTTATCTTTCACATCATAGGATTACTAAATATTGGGAAAAGAGCAGTTAATACTCTTTATAAAGCTTGGCCATGCTTAAGTAAACATCTTTGCAATTCCAGGCATGAATCCGTTCAGCTATACTATCTCTTCTTTTTAGACAGTAGGTTTAACCTAAGGTTCATTCACATAACGGCCTTACCCCTTTGAAATTCCATATCTAAATGTGTTTCAAGGCACACTCTCAGACGCTTATACACAACTATGTGGGCAAACGGTAGATAAATACATGTTTTCTATTTTAATAAAAGGAAAGATTTATAATGTGTATAGTAAGTAACCTAAGAGGTATTTGGGGAAATTATAGGGAAAGTATTGCCTTCTCTATATGCAAATTTCTAAGGACTAGTTAGCACCCTTGGCCTTGGCACTTTTGACTGAATTACTGGGACTGTCTTCATCTCTCAGCTTCTGTCACTATCTTCAGTTTTCTGAGAAGGGTTTGTGTCTCTCTGTCTGTTTGTGTGTATGTCTGTGTATATGTCTGTTCGTCTGTCTGTCTGTGTATACTTAGCGTATGCATGCCTGTGTATATGTCTCTATATGTATCTTTGTGTGTATATATCTATGTGTGCCTGTGTATGTGTCTGTGTGTGTTTGTCTGTGTGTGTGTCTAAGTGTGTGTGTCTCTGTGGATGTGTCTCTATGTGTGTATTTATGTGAGTGCCTGTGTGTATGTCTGTGTGTTTGTGTGTGTGCCTGTTCTGTCTCTGAGTGTCTGTGTGTCTGTCTGTCTGTATGTGTATCTGTCTATGTATGTGTGTCTAAGTGTTTCTGTGTGTCTTGTGTGTATGTACACGCTCGCGCTCCTGTTTCATGGTATCTGCTTGATTTGGACTCCCTCTCTAGTGCCTTTCTTCCTTCTTTCTACAAAATGTCGTCTTGGTTTTTCAGCTTTTCTAAAGGTTTCCCCAGTGACTTGAATTTGAAGAAAGCTACAGGGTCGAGCTCAATGGAAAGCTTAGAATGACAGGGAGAGTCGCTGAAGAGGGACTGCTCCTTCTGAATAGGGAAACCTAAAAATAAAGCTGTAGGCAGCTGGGGCCAAGTGCACAGAGAACTATCACAGTCATGCAAAGGAAATCATACACACAAATAAAAACAAGCGTCTTAGAAGGGACTCCCGGGTTAAATAGGCACCAAGGTAGAAACCTGGACAAGGCCAGCTTCAGGGCAGGTAGTTTAGCACTGACATTGTCAAAGTTTGATTCATCTACGAATTGAGTCCCCATGAATGCAAGAGTGAAGAAGGAGCCATGAAAGTCAACTAAGCCTGCTCCTTTGTCTTTTCTTCATTTTTGATGCTTATTGGCCTTTTCCCCAGCAATACAAATTTCAGTCAGTCCCAAATCTTAATTGCATCGCCTTTCTTATGCCACATGCTACATCCTTACACTCTGTTCTCACGAGCTCTCACACCCAATTGTTTGCCCGGTCCCTCTTACTCCGGTCAAACCTGCCTGTTCTTACTTCCTTTTCTCCTGTCATTACTTGTTGGCATTCACTGTACAGGTTCTCAGTCTTAGACTGAGTGTCTTTTTGCTGCTGAGTAGATCTGAGGAAATACAAAGGGTCCTGATGCTACTGAAAACGCCTGCTTCCCTCCCCAGCAGGACAGCCAGAAAGGAGGAGAAGGAGGTCCAAATTAGCATATAAAAGACACCAGACTGGAAACCCCTCCTCACCAAAGCAAGAGGCAGAAAAGCTGTATGCTATGCAAAGGACCTATAAAAATTCCAGTCTAGACACTCCCTCTTTGGAAGTGCTCTCTTTACAAACTGTTCACTTCCTCCACTGTCCACACACCTCTGTCCAGTTCTTTGTTCCAGAACACAAGAGCCTGGAAACCCCTGCAAGTGCCCGGCAGATTCTAGTACTGGACATAGCACCTCCTGACAAGGCGGCTCCGCCCTGCTCTGCTTGGGAGGTTCCCTCTGTTTGAAAGTGCAGCTTTGCTCAGTCTCTTCATCAAGCTGAACAATCCTTGTCATCTTATGTTCTGTTATTTTTCATAGTATGTGTCTTTGGATGATGAAAAGCAAGGTTCTCTCTCTCTCTCTCTCTCTCTCTCTCTCTCTCTCTCT
>NC_022034.1:40884511-40885026 GCF_000317375.1 Microtus ochrogaster | reverse complement strand
TCTCTGTCTCCTAAGACTAAAAATGACCCATCTAGTAACATTTTCCCCTTTCTTCCAAGCCAATCTTTTAAAATTTTTAAATAAATTAAAAAAAATCTTTTAAAATACTTACCACGTTTATCTGCTTATTTACTTACTCATATTTCATAAGTTTCAAATGCAATTTCTAAAGTCATAACTATTGTATGTAGTTCTCTGGAGAGACATAAACCTCAGGATAGGAAGGTCTAGACATAACAGTGCCCACCCCAATTGTGTTGACCTTGAAGTCTTTCTTTGAACATTCATTCCAACTGAACATCATGCCCCTAATTCTCTTTGGGGGATGTATAGAGGAAGATTTTTCCCCCAAGTTTTATAATTGTTTTGTTTTGCTTTGCTTTGCTTTTGAGACAAGATTTCAAGCAGCCCATAGTAGCCTGGAGATTGCCATGGAGCAGAAAATTGCTTTAACTTCTTTTTTTTAAAACTGTCATTTTTAACAAATAAAATATAATAAAATGAAACAAAAAAAA
>NC_022034.1:40806835-40883961 GCF_000317375.1 Microtus ochrogaster | reverse complement strand
GTCAAGCTGTAGGTTGCTGTATTCTCATTCTCTCAAGAGGAAGCCTCTCTGGTGGTATTTGAGTAAATTCTATGATCTATGAGATTAGCAGAATGCCATTAGGAGTCATTTTTTTCACTACCTTTTTTTTTTTAGACCAGTTAAATTTGGTTTCACCCTAGGTTTCTGGGCTATCTAGTCTCTGGTTCTTGGTCACCCAAGCAGTGTCAGGTAAGGTTCCCTCAGACATTAGTTCGTTACTCTCACAAGCTTTGTGCCATGCTGCCCTAGCATATTCTGCAGGCAGCACAGTATTGTAGATTGAAAGTTCTGAGGCTGGGTGTCTTAGTTAGGGTTGCTATTGCTGTGAAGAGACACCATGACCATTGCAACTCTTATAAAGGAAAACATTGAATTGAGGATGGCAACTCAGAAAGTTAGTCCATTATCATCATGGTGGGGAGCATGGCACCTGGGCATATGGTGGGGAACATGACAGCTGGGATTATGGCAGGCAGACATGACACTGGAGAATGCTACATCTTGATCCAAAGGCAACGTGAAGTGTTCTGTCTCCCTGGACATGGCTTAAATATATGAGACCTCAAAGCCCATCCGCACAATGGCATACCTCCTCCAACAAGGCTGTACGTACTGCCTAATAGTGCCACTCCCTTTGGGGGCCATTTTCTTTCCACCACAGTTGGTATATACATTTAAGTAGACCCCAGAATACCATCCTGTAGCAGGCACTAGGACAAAGGGATGAAGGATCTATGTAGGCACCAGCTCAACCTCTCCATGCTCAGTGAGCTGCATGGGGGTTGTCTTTAGCAATGGGGTCTTGCTATCAGTTTGTAGAGAGCAACCAATTGCTTTGGTAATAGCCCAAGCTGTTTGGAGATTTCCAAGAGACCCCTTTGACCAACAGCTTAATTGGATGTAACCCAGTGTCAATAATGGAAACTTCATTTGGTGACAAGAAATGAGCAGTTAGGACTCTGTTTCCACCATTATTTGGTGACTTCATTATGGTCACCTTCATCTATTTTAGGAAGTTTCCACTGCACTAGGTTTCCATACCACTTCGCAAATGCTCCTCATTTCTAATTGTCTCTCCCTGCATTTTCTTCCCCTCCCCACCTGATCCTCCTGTTCCAGTTACCCCCAGGCCATCCTTAAAATCTATTTCCCTCCAGGAAGATCCATGTGTCCCTTAGTTTCTTTCTCTGTAACTAATCTCTCTGGGTCATAGCAGTTTATCATTTACTTATCAGCTAATATCAACATATAAGTGAATGCATACCATATTTATCTATTTATCCTTCTAGGTCTGGATTACCCCACTTAAAATATTTTTATTCTAGGTTCCATCCATGTACCTGCAAATCAACTCAGCTATCAACTAGACATACATCCAGGGCTTTCAATTTGCCCTGCCCAATATCTACCCCATCTTTGACCTTCTGGAGTTCATGAAGGGCTATAACCACAGGATCTCCATGACTCAGGGCAGCAGCAGGCTATCATAGAGAAGAGTCAGTGAGTGGTGATGTGGGATTCCCCTCTGTATACCATTGGTTAATAATAAAGCTGTTTCGGCCAGTGGCTTAGTAGGTTAGGGAAAGGCAGAAATTCCAAGCAGACAGGGGAAGGGGAGAGTGGGTGGAGTCAAGGAGAAGCCATGCATCTGCCTGCAGGAGATAGACACACCAGAATCTTGCCAGTAAAGTACAGCCACGTGGCTATACACAGATTAATAGAAATGGTTAATTTAAGATATAAGAGCTAGCTAGAAATGCACTTAAGCTATTGGCCAAACAGTATTGCAAATAATACAGTTTCTGTGTGTTTATTGTGGGACCTGGCAGGACAGAAACCTGTGACAACAGACTGGTGACCAATGAGGGGCATGAACCCATGATACTGAGATTAGGAGTCTCATGCTTTATTAGTTAGCCAGAAATGGGCTTAAGTTATTGGCTAAACAGTAATGTAATTAATACAGATTTCTGCCTGGTTATTTCGAGTCAGGGCAGTCGGGGAATGATTAAGCAACCTCCAACAACAGTGTACCCAGAGGCCAGAGTCCTTGAACCTGACCAACAACATATTATACAATGAATATTTGCAAGAAAAGCTGTCTGGGAAAAAGTGTATACTGCATGATACACAGCAGCCCCCAATGACGTAAAGATGAATGAAGAATGATAGAGCGGTGGGAAAAATGGAGTAGCCAAGAGAGTTGTTTTTGTTTGCTTTTGTGTATTTGTTTTTTAGTTAATATTCTTATTTGTAGTTTTGCATTTTTAATCTAATTTTATTATTTCTTTTTTAGTTTTCTTTTGGGAGGACAACACTACAAAGGTGAAGGGCAGATACAGAGGGACTGGGAAATGAATGGGATTGGGGTGCATGATGTTAAAAGTAAAAAAAAAATTCAATAAAAAATTATGTTAAAAAAAGAATTTTAATGTCACTCAGATTTGTTCACTGTTGTTAAATTTATAAAAACAAATTGAAAATTTTTATTTGCATATTATGGTGTGTGTGTAAATTTATGATGTGGATGTTTGTGTGTGTGTGAGTGTTGGCACATTCATACAATGGCACTGAAGTCAAAGGAAAGCTTTGAGGAGTCAGTTCTTGCCTCCCACTTCTTTTTTCCACCTCCTGCCCTGCTTTGGAAGTGTTGCCTGGCTAGCAACTGTCTTTTGTTTGTTTTTGTTTCTTTTGTGTGGGTTCCAAGGACGACCCACAGTCATCAAGCCTGTGTAGTGAGTGTTTTTACCTATTGAACAACCTTGCCAGCCCTACAAAACCAAACTATAAACATCTAGAAAATGTCCAAGATAGCAGAACTTCTTCCTAAGGCATTTGAAAGGCTCTCAAACTGAAGCCTGGACACCCACACTCGAGAGTTTCCCTGCTAGATAAAAGGAATTGCTCCTGTCTGCTCTGCACAATAAGATGCAGTCATCTAGATCAGGAAGCCAGCACTGGCACGGGTGCTGGCACCGGACGCGTTTACATAAGACTACGTAGAATCCTACTAAGAGTTGTCCAACTGTTCTGACAACAATTTTATTTAAAGGCTCCTGGCCAGAACCACCATGACAGGTGGTCTTCAGTCTGGAAGCATTCTTCATCTCCTTGACTTTAACAACCTTGACTGTTCTGTCTGTAGATGTTGATCATTTTTTTTTTCTTTCCTTCTGATGATTCTGCTTGGACTAGATTTCATTAATGTCAGGATATGCACTTCTTGGTGAGAGGGTCAGGAAAGACACAGAATAACTTCCTCAGTGTGTTGTGATGGTTTCCAATGTGTGGTGATTCTTCGTCTATTCTTTTAAATTTTTCATGTTCATTGCACTAAAAAAGCATCTTGTGTGAAAACATGGGATTGGACACACTGTATTTTATACAGCATGATAATGATTGCTATTTGATTGGACTCTTTAGATCATCGAAGCTAATGCAATTATTGATACGACCATAGCTTGTGTTTTCTACTTAATATGTTTCTTCTTTGTTCCTTTCTTTTTCTGAATTTTTGTTTTCTGTCAAGTTTTATTTCATTCCTCTCTCTCTCTCTCTCTCTCTCTCTCTCTCTCTCTCTCTCTCTCTCTCTCTCTCTCTCTGTGTGTGTGTGTGTGTGTGTGTGTGTGTGTGTGTGTGTGTGTGTGTGCAGTTCCCACAAAATCAGAGGCATCAGATCTCCCTGGAGATGGAGTTACAGGTAACTAATTGTGAGCCACTTATGTGGGCTCTGGGAAACAAATGCAGTCCTCTTCAAAAATAGTGCCCATCCTTAACTGCTGAGCCATCTCTCCAGCTCATTTTTTTTTTCTGAATTGGATAACTACTATCTTAGTTAGGGTTTTTATTGCTGCGACAAAACACTATGACAAAAAAGCAAGTTGGAGAGGAAAGGGTTTATTAGGTTTACACTTTGGCATTAATGTTCATCACTGAAGAAAGTCAGGATAGGAACTCAAACAGGGCAGGATCCTGGAGACAGGAGCAGATGCAGAATCTATGGAGAAGTGTTGCTTACTGGCTTGCTTCCCTTAACTAGCTCAGTCCAGTTTACTCTAGAACCCAGGACCACCAGTCCAGGAATGGCATCACCCACCAAGGGCTATGCCCTCCCCCATTGGTCACTAATCGAGAAAATGTTTTGTAATTGAGTCTCATGGAGGTATTTACGCAGCTGAGGCACCCTCCTCTCTGATGACTCTAGCTTGTGTCAAGTTGACACAAAAACACCCAGTACAATCAGACCTGGGCCTTCAAATATCACTGAAGCTGCACATTCACCAATGACCTTTACTGGCCTCTCATAGCACCAAGACTCAGCTGCGTTCCATGACCCCTTCATGCCTTTCTGGTGACTAGGTGATGGAGGTGACCTGGGTGACTCTTACATGTTACCAAGTCCAGCTGCCAGCATGAGGTACAACCCTGGTCACCTCTGGAAAACACCTTCTCTATGCTCTCAGAAAACACTTTCTGAAAGATTTCATGTCCGTGATGCTCATCCCTTCTTAACCACTACTAAGTTCTCAGCTCCAGCCAACCAGCATGAAACATCTCAGCAAAGCAAAACTTTGCTTTATTACTTCTGATATCTTCTTAATCACAGCTGATTCTTCACCCCCAGTTAACCACAACCACGGGATCTTAATTCAAAATAACAAATGACCCTGTTAGCATCTCTAAACTTCCCTCTGAAATTTCACAAGCCAGAGCTCCATCTCCTGCACTGCTCTTAAACATTCTTATCTTCCAAGTTCCCACAGAGCTCTTAACATTCAATGACTCTTCTAGCCCAAAATTCCAAAGTCCTTCCATAATCCTCCCAAAAACAAGGTCAGGTATGTCACAGCAAGACCCTACTTCTGGTACCAAAATCTGTATATACATAAATTTTTTTGACACAACTTACAGGCTGAAGTTCAACAATGGCTAGTCGTGAATGCTAAGTCCAAAGATCTAGTAGCTGCTCAGTTCCACGAGGGTGGGTTTCTCAGCTGATCTGTTGGGATCCAGAAGAAGAAATGGATGTGCTGACTAGGCAAAGGCAAGCAGGACAACAAACCCTTCCTTCTTTCAATGTCTTTATATAGGCTTCCATCAGAAAATGTGGTCCAGAGTAAAGGTATGCTTTCCAGCCTCAAGGTCTAGAGTAAACAAATGTGTCATCCAGTCTCAAGATTTGGATCTAAGTCATGTTGTCTTCTTGTCTCAAGATCAGGAGCACAAGTGTACCCACCATTTCTGGATTATAATTCATTCCATAAATAGATAAGTAGTTGATAACCAAGAACAGCCATCACAGCTAAATTTTAGTGCCCCATCTCAATTCCACTGTTGGATTCTTAACTATATATATTTTTAAATATTTTAACCTATAGTTCATAATATGCATCTTTATCTAGTCACCATATGCTTCTATTAAATTGCTTAAATAATGTATTCCATAAAGAATATAGTATTATTCAATGTCATCATACCTGTATGAATATAAGAATATTACTACTATAAATGTACATCTCTCTCTACCTTGTGCTCTTATTGCTGTATATATATATATATATATCATATATACATAAATATATATTGCAAATAAACTGCTACATTGTAACTGATTTTTCTTTAGGTAATATAATATTTTCATGAAGCAAAAAATAAGCAAAGATGAAACAATAAAAGAAGCATTTGGGGAAAGGTGAAAACTTCTAGAAATAGATAGTAATGAAAGATGGTTAGACACTGGAAGTGTATCTAACTACCTCAAATGTACACTAAAATGGTGAAGCGGCAAATTTTTATGTAATTAATATAATTTACCACTGTAAGATTTTTTTTTCTATTTCCTTTCAGATCACTACCTAATGTCATTTTTCTTCAACTTGAGGAACAATGTTTGATATTTCTTAGAGTTAAATCTCCTGGCAGGGACTGGGCAGATGACTCATGGATTAAGAGCACATCCCGTTTTTGCTGAGTACCAGAGTTTGGCTCCCAGCACTCATGACAGGCAGATCACAATTTCCTGTCACTGAAGCGCAGGAAATTTGATGACTTCTGGCCTCTGCAGGCATCTTCACACTCACACTGTCATAACACATACACATGAATAAAAATAAATGAGTTTTAATATGCAATTTTCTCCACTTATTCTTTTTCTAGGAAGTTTTTCCTTGCCTACGGTCCTAGTTAGCTTTACTAAAAGCATAGAGTCATCTGAGAGGAAAGCTTAACTGAAGAATTGCCTAGCTTAGATTAATCTTTGGGACATTATCTTGACTGTAAATTGAAATAGGAGGGTCCAGCCCACTTCCATTCTCTTGGAAGGTGGTCCTGTTCTGTCTAAAAAGAACCCAGCTCTGTGCCCGAGAAAGCCAGCAAATAGTGGTCACCATGGTTTCTGCTTCAAGTTCCTGACCTGGCTTCTGTCAAAGATGTACTCTAACTTGTAAACTGGAATAGACCCTTTCCATTTCTGAGTTGTTTCTTTGTTGTAGGGAGAGGGCCCACTTGTTCATCCCAGCTTAGCCCCAAAACAACCACACAGAAATTGTATTCATTAAAACACTGATTGGCCCATTAGCTCTAACTTCTTATTGGCTAACTCTTTCATATTAGTTTAACCCATTTCTATTCATCTGTGTATCGTCATATAGCAGTGGCTTACTGGGTAAAATTCTAACTGGCGTCTGTCTCAGGCAGAAGATCCATGGCTTCTTTCCAACTTTGCCTTCTTCCTCCCAGCATTCAGTTCTGTTTTCCCTGCCTACTTAGGTTCTGCCCTATCAACAGGCCATGGCAGTTTCTTTATTCATTAACCAATGAAAGCAACACATAACAGAAGGACCTCTTACACCATTTTTATGTCAGAGTGCTTTATCTCAGCAATAAAAAAAAAAAGACTAGGAAACCTGCTATTTAAAAAATATCTGATATAGAATTAGCAGTCATTTTTTAGCATTTTCATAACATTTTGACTTTTATTGAGTGTTTGTTTCTTTCTTGTTTTTCAGAATCTATGATAATTATTTTATACCTTTTATCCTCTCTAGTTAGTCAAGAAGATTGTTCAAGTATCATTCAATGAAAACTATAAATTTAATAGTTTATAACTAAAATATTCCTTATGAGCTAACCTTTGACAGATGTGTTATGTAGAGCCAATTTTTAGTTGCTAAATAGTTCAGACTGTTCTACACATTATGCTTATTTTTAACTTATGTATATTTTGGTCAGGGTATATACTCAGCAACTCCACAATTTGTTTAGACATGCTTTAGTGCACAGTTCATCTCTAATACCCTATGTGCACTTAAAAACTGCATGTTCTGTAGTTGCTAAGAGCAGTCTATCTGTCTCATGGAATCTAACATCAATGAAAGAAATTGATTCAAAATAAAACTAAGACACCAAACATTTACCTCTGGTCTCCATATTTATATACACACCCACAGAGAGATGTAGACCTGGACACACACACACACACACACACACAAACACACACAAACACACACAAACACACACACACACACAGCTTTTCTGTATAGGCAGGATATAAGTGGGCCTTTTAATTTAATTCAGGCTAAAATATGTCCTTTGATAAGATAAAGTCAGTTTGGTGGATAATTATATTTTGGTATAAATAGATTACTTCCACGTATTAAAAGAGAGTGATTCTTGATCTGATTATAGTATTTGCTATTTGTATTTTGCACTAGAATCATCCACATTTTTCTCCTTCTTCCTTTTTTGCTTGCATTTCCACTTTACTACTTCAAGGTTTGAACTCCTCAGTTGTTTTCGTAAGTATGTATCTTTTTACACTGTTTCAGTGTCTGTTGAAAGAAGGACAATATGTATCATAAATTGCCATAATTTCATCAAAAATATCTTTATAGCTCACCAAATAAATAAAAGTTCTTTGAAAAGTAAACCTTCTAACCCACTGTCCTTTTAATATTCTTGTTCTATTTGTTAGTTTTAAGGTTAATTTTTTTATTTGGTATGTATGAATGTTTTTCCCTGAATGTGCATATGTGTTCCATGTATATGCAGTGCTTGAGGAGGGCAGAGGATAGAAATGAACCCCTTGGAACTGGAGTTGTAAGCCACTGTGTGGGTCCTGGGAGCAAAACGAATCCTCTACAAAAGCAGCAGGTGTTCGTAATCACTGAGCCATCTCTCCAGCCCATAGTTATTACTTATATATTTGTTCAATCACATACTTTATTTTTTTGCTTTTGTTATACAACTTTTAAGGAAATTAGCTGAATATAATTTAAATTTCTTCAATGCTAGCTATACGTTGGTGAAAAGAATGGAGTTTAGGATCTTTGTTTAGATTCTCATGTTTCAAAATTCTACAGTTGACACATCTTGTCAGTTCACAAGCAATTGCACTTCTCTGTCTGTGTTTTTGTTTCTAGTCCATTTTGGTGCAAATTTTGTTCTTGAGAAGCCAAATCTAGATTTAGAAATATTTTATTTCTATTTCTTCAAATATCTAGTATGTTTTGTCTAAAAGAAAAAACTGTGTTTTATGCTCTTTTTTCCTGCTTAATATTGCTAATTCTTGTCCAGAATTCACAGTTATTATTGTCTTAATGTCATCTACCCATTGGTCCCTGCCTCAGTCTTGAGCCTTCTCATCCACTTTAGCCAGGTTGAATGATTGCTTTCTCTCAATTGTTGATGAAGGCTGCTCATTGGTTTTCCAGCCACTGATATGAAAAATAATTACACAGAAACTATTCTAATTACAATACTGTTTGGCAGCCTATTAGCTTAGGCTTCTTATTAACTCACTTTTACATCTTAAATTAACTCCTTCCTATTATTTAATATCTTACCACAAGACTTGTAGTTTACCAGTAAGGTTCCAAAGCATATGCCTCCTTTGGCAGTTACATGGTGTCTCCATGAATCCGCCTTCTTTTCTCCTCTCTCTCTACTTGGTATTCCTGACTTGCTCTACTATGTGTTGCCATAGGCTCAAAGCAAATTCTTTATTAATCAATGGTAACAAAGCATATTCACAGCATACAGAGAGTAATCCCACATCACTCCTCTTTTCTGTCTAAATAAAAAGTAAGGTTTTAACTTTAACATAGCAAGATTACATACAACAAAACAGTATCAAGCAAGAATTATAGTTACAATATTTGGTTCATTTACATCTGTCAAATTAAGGAAAATACTTTATCATTTATCCTATCTTTGTGTGTCTAAAGTTTTTATCTAATTTATTTTTTATAATTACAACTATCTTTTTAAAACTCCATTAAAGACTCCAGAGTAAACTTTACGTTTACTTTAAGTTTTCTTTAAGTAAACAAAAAGCCTATTGTAAGCAACTTCCAAAACTCTAGAATTGACAGAGACTTCTTGCTGCCTGGACAGTCACCCAAAGTTCTTTTGTAACATTGGGGCATCCATCTTCAGCCTACAGGCCCATAGTATCCAGCATAATATCCCATGAAGCAGGAAATTTTAAAGCAGTTCTGCCTATATTGGCAATTTGTCAGCCACTTTCTTCTGTGTCCTACAGAATGTCTGGCAGACTCTTTCATGAAGCAGGAAAGGATTGTCTCAATTTCTTTAGGCAAGTTCAGCAGTAATTTTTTTGTGGATTCTGCATGCCCAGTTTATATACCATACCAACAAGCAGTCCAGACAAGAGCAGTTTCTTGCTCAAATGGCTAGCCCTGTCACATTAAAGGCAAATTCCATAATGAGTTTCTTCAATGTCTATCATCATCTCTAAAGTAATTGGTGCTGCCAGAAGCAGACATGTCTCACTGTTAAGAAAAGTCTAAGTTCTTAAAACATTTTAAATACCATATTCCATATGTCTTTGAAAGATTTGAAGAATGGTTATCCAGCTGAAATGTATCTCTGTACATTGAGAAAACCCAACTAACAAGACTACATTATAGATGACTATTAATCTGTATTTCTTAATGATGCATTACATTTATTTTTTTTTGGTTTTTCGAGACAGGGTTTCTCTGTGGCTTTAGAGCTTGTCCTGGAACTAGCTCTGTAGACCAGGCTGGTCTCGAACTCACAGAGATCCGCCTGTCTCTGCCTCCCGAGTGCTGGGATTATGATGCATTACATTTTTAAATGAGCTACACAAACACAATACCTAAAAAGCAGAAATATATATATGTATATATATATAACAAAATTGACCTTACATTTGTATCAATAAACCAAGATCCATATCAATGCAATGTATTCATCTCTATAGCATATCCCCCTTTAAATGAAAACAAACATTTATAAACATTCATTTAGGGAATCTGGGCATTGTTCTCTAGACTACATTTTACTGATTAGTGGTGCTGTTAATCAGATCTTTTATGGGATATCCTGTGTGGTAGTAGTAGGTCCACCTCAGTCAGCAGTCCTGAAGCTGTCATGGATGTTGGGTCATGTGGGCCATTGCTTCAGTGGGTCTTGTTTGATCAAACCATATTAGCCAGCAAGGAATTCACAGCTTTCTATCTTCTGTGGAAGCAAAAGCAGAACCTTTTTTCCAAAGCAACATATTCTTAGACCCAAATTTTGAAGTCAAAATGCCATATATATAGCTTAGCAGCTTGGACAATGAAATGCCTCTCTGTATTTAGCTCATTCACAGTCAAAAATTCAAAGAAAACACAATAATATACATAATCCAGACTCTCTATATATTCCATCTTTATGTGGCTATTTTTACTCTATTACTATTTTTACAAATTTAATATTTATTTTATTATCTTTGCTGCTTTAATCCATGACTGTACTCTTTTATATTGTAACTTTCTATACTCTTTTTTTAATCCCACATCACTTAGTGTCTTAGTGTATTTTCCTGTCTTATGGCTTGGTCTTCTAGGGAAGGCATCTTTGTCCACTGACCACCTGGTAAAGCACACCTTTGAACACTCAGCTCAAGTTATGCATACACTTTCACTTGACTTCTGATTTATCACTTGCCTTTCAGATGGCAAAATCTCTCTGTTTCTATAAGATTCTACCTTGCCCTATCTATTATATGGTCTTTGTTCTATTAACTGTTAAAAGTATGAGTTTATCTGCTTTTCATAAGTGTTTTCAGATCTTAAAACACACATCTTTCCCTTTCTTAATCCATATGTCTACAACAGTATCTACACAGGAAGATACTGAATTAAACATGGCTATTGAATGCATGATTGAAGGAAAGAACATAAAACTTTATATTAAGCAATAGTGGGTGATTTTAAGATAACAGCTATTATATTTTAATAGGAAGGAATATCTTAAACTGTGAACATTAACTTGACATGAAAATGTTAACACTACATTGAAATGATAAAGTAAAATTGACAAAAGTTTCTACTTGAGTTTTCTGACTATAAATTGGATATTTTGTACACTCTTTTTTATTAACTGTCTTAGAAAATATAGACGAGTGAGCAATGTGTCGGTGTGAGATTCTTGGATTTTTGACTATGTAGAAGGAACGAGAGCGAGAAAGTTCAAAGGAAAGATCATCATCTAAGAACAGATGTAAAGCAACGAATGGACTCAATCATGTCAACAACTAGTCAAGGGTAAGAATTTTCATTTCTAAAAAACTTAAGACCAAAACAGAGATGGAGGGAAAATGTTTTTTTAAAAAAACCCATCAGCGCCTTAATGAGGAACAATTTTAACCAATTAAAGTATAGACTAATTGCTATGGTGAGTTTTGGAGAAGAATGAAGCTAATGAGTTTCTGAATGCCAGCTACAATTTTTGAGTGCTCTTAATTTGCAATCTTTTTATTTAGTGAAGAAAGCCTTGGAGACTCGTTTTAAATGTATTCAAACTACATTTTAGTTTTTCCAGCTGTATTTTGTAAAGGAATTCTACTTTACTATAATATCCCACCAGATTTTTGGAAGTAAAATCTTCGAAAATCTCCTCTCAGAGTGTCAAATCGTATGCTCAGTCTGAGTCTAAAAATAACTGCCCAATGATATACAGGATAAGCATCTGGCCTTATATACTAATCCTACAATCTAGAAGGAAATAGTTGACAGATTACTTGACCTGGGGAACCATTCAGATAACTCTGCTAGGTGCAATGGTCCTGCAATTTTTTTATACAAATTTTATTCTTATCAAGTTTCACTGAAGGAAACTTTGAGGGAGATGCCTAAAGATTTTGAATTCACTCTAGTCCAACTGTCTGTTTCGGTTAGATAGAAAGTAATCCTTCTCTATTCCACATTCTCATGAGCACATGGTGGGAGAGAAGAATGGCAATTTATCTTTTTCTGCTGGCTCTCCTAGATATTAATTGCAATAGATATAAATATAGAACAGTGATCCATACATTAAATCTGCTTCAGCTTCAGTCTTTACCTGAAGATCAATAGATTGAAAGCAGACAAACTATATATGCATATAAATAATTGGTGCTCATCCTCATGGTAGAAGGCTGTGCTTTTCCTTTGCCAGTATCCATGTTTACAGAAAAAGCAGCGAAATGACTACAAAGTTAAATGCACCAGTCACATAAGCCCAATCACATGCAGGAGAGAAGTAATGAGCTAATTTTTCTCATTTCCTCTTTGTATTCCTAACCAGTATTTGTTTTTCTTCTTTTTCTTTTTTAACACTAAGGTAATATCTCATAATGGGGTAGGGGGAATGTACCAAAATAAAAACATGAAACAAAACAAAACAAAAAGGCATCAAACCCAGAATGACTTCTTGTGTCTGCCTTGCAGATCCACACTACCAATTATTTCCAGCCTGGAAAAAAAGAAGGCTGCCAACTCTGACGTGTACAGTCATTTCCCCTCCATTGTCAGGGTGGCAGACAACATGAAAACAAACAAGAAGACTATGTATTTGCAATGTTTCTGTGTTCAGTTAATGGCCTGCTAGTCTAACATTTGCTAAATGAACTGCTGTAAGAAAGTCTCTGCCTTGTGACATCAATCTCCCTGTCTTGAATAGACCAGATCTAACAGGAGTCACCACCGGTTTCTTGCATGATGTGCCCTGGATGAATTTAAGAGCTTTGACCTTTGCAGTCTAACTCAGGGGCATTGATCTTTGAAATATTTTTTACTCCAGATAAACATGCATATGCTAATGAGTTCGATATAATTAGCTGAGCTCCAGAGGTCATTACATTTAACACATTTGTGTAGATAATGATGCATATCACCTTTTATTATAAACTCTGTATAGTGGGTACCCACTACAGATACTGACATACGTTTTCTCCATCAGTATTTGAGGAGACTTTGCAAACTTTGAGAGAAATTGTACCCCTCCTCAGTAGTCATTGGTTATCAGAGAGCTAGGACACTAATACCTCTGAGATTCTTCAGCATAGCAGCCCAGCAGACGATGTGCAATCAAGACTTTTTTATATAAGCATTTGTAGAATGTTTAAAGTCATACCATTTATCTGGATAATAATTTTATCGTATTTACAAACAAGGACTTTAAAGTTGTTTTTTTTTTTTTAAGACAAACCTCTTCCTTTGACATGAGAAAAAGCAGGCCTTGAGAAATGAAATGACCTGCCCAAGGTCAAAGCTTGAGTTTGCAAAGTACCAGACTAGAAAGACTTCCATAATGAGATGTGCTCCTGGGCACTGAGTCCCACTGCGGGGTCAGGATAGTCTCCTTGTCTTTAGCATTCTTGGTTTTCCCTGCTGTTTGTGTTTATAGAAATGGCCTTTGATGGAATATTTTCTCATGCGCTCTCTGAAATATAACCTTTTATTTTCAAACGTCAAGGTTTCTTTTTTGACTTCCTGTTGCAGACTTAAAGGTTTTGTGCATTATTAAAAAAAAACTTAAATTTGGGGCATGTACGTGAAAAATTTTTAAAGCTTTTCAGTGTATTGATTATTTGAAAGTTTATTTGCAATTCCAGATGTTCATTCATTAGACATTTAGTCACTACTCACAATGTCAGAAGTTTACATATATTAATACACTTGTTTCTTTTTTTTTTTTAATGCTTTGGATCATAGTGATTCAAACCTTTAATCCCAGTACTCGGGAGGCAAAGGCAGGTGGATCTCTGTGAATTCAAGGCCAGCCTGGTCTACAGAGCTAGTTCCAGGACAGCAAGGGCAGTTTCAAAGAGAAACCCTGTCTTGAAAAGTAAAAATAAAATAAAATTAAAAAGCTTTGGTATTAACTGGAAAATACAAGACTGAGAACATAGTAGGCAGGATGGAATTTTTAATTTTATTCATATTTCTTTAAATGTTTTTGTAAACAGTTTAAGAAAAAAGATCCAAAATGCTTTTTATTTCTGAAAAGTAAATCAAGGCCATCAGCTTTGTCAAGATACACACACACACACACACACACACACACACAGTTTTGTTGAATATGGAAGACTATTACCTCCTGTGTCTCAGACACTAAGCAAATGTTTGAGAAAGTTAGTTGAGAGTGTTGCTTAGGACTTCTTCATTGCTACAAAGTATAAAATCTGTTATTATCTACAATTTACTAAGAGTTCCCAAATGAGTCTACGAAAAGTCTCTACAACAAAAAGCTGCTCAGCTAACAAATAATTGAACTGACATCACCATATAATCCAATCCACTTGGCAATGGGTGAAGAGTAAGGTGGGAGTTATACCCACATACCCGCATGTGCGCAACTAGACTAGAGTTCAGATCCCAAGAGCCATGCATAGGGGCTTGCTTCAAAGCAAACAACCATGACTCCTTCCCTTTCCCAGCTATTGCTCAGTGACAGTAGCTTCTTTGCACGGGGCATAGCTTTGTGCGTAGATCTCCAGCCTCGCAGTTCTAACGATGCTTTTTTATCACAGTCACAAAGCATTTAATTGCACAGAGCAATTTAGAAAACAGTTCAGGTCAAGACAGATCATAATCTAAGACAGATAGCACAGATAGCACTGACGTGGAAGCAGAGAGGCTGCACCACCAACAAAATAATAAGCAATGAATAATTACAGAGATAAAACTTCAGACTCTCGCCATGTTTTTGTTCAGGATAAATGGGTTCTAGACAAGTCCCCTTTAATTGTTAAATGCTTTACAGGGCCACGAGGCACTGTGATTTCCCCACTGCGCTTTCATTACCAGAGAATCATGACTTCCCACCACTGCGTGGTGAAATAATGGGTTTGGGGAGGCTATTGCGAAATAAATGAGTTGATGCAAAACATTTGAACAAATAAGGTTGCTTTTTTCTTTTAATTTCATTTTATTTTATTCTTTTTTTTTTTTGAGTCAAGTCTCACTTTACAGTGAACTTTGAACTCATTGTGCAGTCCAGGCTAGCGTGGAATTTATGGTCTCCTGCCTCTCCCTCTCAAGGACTAGGACCACTCCACTGTCCGCTGCTCTAATTGCTGTCTTTAACCACGAAAAATATTTACCTATGCTCTTTTTATGCACCCTGCTGTTGGAAAAGTCACCCTGCATAGAGATCTGAACTAGCGTACTGATACACACTCAGCTGGAAAGTTCTCGGAGTTCTCGGCTTATAAAATCTTACTTCATGATCTTGGACTGATTTCTAAAACTCAGAAACATACCTCGAAAAATATGAAGGGGGTATAAAACATAATTTCTTAGGGTGTTTTCGATGGATGAAAAAGAAAATGCCACTGAACATCGTGTTCACTGTAGGTCAACAGGAAATGATACTGATATAGATGTGTCTTTTTAAAGCTGAAAGAAATTCTAGTTCAAAATTTAATCCGCTTCTTATGTTTCTGCTTGACACTTCTTTCACTGCACCCCTCGCCCTTTTCCCACATTTCCTATTAGAAAATCGGTACAGCCTCTAAAACGTCATTAACAAGAACAAATCCTGTACCCATTGATTTCTTCTCAGAAGCCGCTCTAGCCCTTCAGACAACTTCGTTTCATTCCTGAAGCTAATCTAGCCACAAAAAAAAAAAAACTCAATAGGACACAGACAAATAACTAGAAAAGGCGATCTGTTGGGTTTTGGAATATCTGAGGCCCAGAATGGGCCCAGAATGATGAAGTCTAAACATCCCCCCTGTAAATAGGGAGCCAAATCCACAGATTGTGTGGTTAATACACTGAGGATCAACCACAAAATGAATCATTCCTCTCCGGGTAAAGACCCTGCCTCCAGAGGAGGCATCATCATGGCCACCTGCACATGCTTACCTTCTTCAGCTTGCTGGGACTCTCGAGCAGAAAAAAAAAAAAAAAAAGGTAAGACTTGGTTAAGTCTTTCTGTTGGCAGTGACAGGAAGCCCTATGCACCACCTAGGAAAACTGCTCCCTCTCTTTGTCAGTTACAGCAAGGACACATATGGTAGATAATCACCAAGTAACTTTTCCTCCTCTTTATAATAAGGATGGCTACCACTGACAGACTTGGACAGTTGATGAAAAATAGTAGAATAAAAAACTTGAATAAATAAAGGACTGTATTGTAGGGAGCTAACCAAGTCTTGAATAAATGTGTGCTGTTAACACGGGCACAGGCATGTTAAGGACCAACACCTCAGCACCACAGGAAGAGCAAAACCTCCCTTGGGTAAGTTCGGAGTGTTAACAAAGCCTTCCTTGGGTCTAAGGACAAATGTTGACTGTGTATGCAGAGGATGTCCACTGTAGCTTTCTCCTCCAGGAGGTTTATGCCCATATAGACTGATCCCCCTACCAAGATTAGCTAAATCTGCCTCCTGGATAATCTGTGTGTAATAACCCCGCCTCCCCTTCAGCTCTGTGTAATAATAACCCTGCCTCCCTGTTCAAACGCATCTTAAAAAACACGCTTCTTCTCTGGGGTTGCAGCAGCTTCCCCATCAGAGAGCCCAGCCCCCATGACCCCAACTATTCTGTGTATGTGTTTATGTCTGTCGTCTTTTCCATTCCTTTGCCAGCCCAGTCCCGTGAATCCCTGGAGCTGTGTAGGATGACACACTATATTATGAAGGGAAAAACAACACAGTACTGATGACAGTAAGGGAGAGGCTTAGGTTTGACATTTTCTCCTGCGACGTCAGGTCTCTCGTGTTTTTGAGAAGTTCTTTTGGCACATTCCTAACAAACTTCATTCCAGGTCCTTGCAAAGAACCGTTTGAGCCATTTTCACATATTTGTCTATCACTGTGGGATCTGGCCAACGAAGAGAGGTGCTACTAAAACCTGAAAAGACAAAGGAAATGCAATTGTTTGCTTCCAGTGCTTTTGAACTGAGACTCATATAGCTTATTATCTAATGTGAGGAATATACATTTGAATAAAATATGTCAATATGAAAACTGATATAAACACACACAGAGAGAAAGAGAGACTAAGAAAGACAGAGGCAGAATCTCAAACAGCCCAGGCTGATCTAGAATTACTGTAGCTAAGTGTTCTAATGACATTTGTTTCTCTGACAAAATACACTGACAAAAGGCACCTTAGGAAGAAATAGTTTATTTTCACAATTCCAGGCTGTAGTCCATCCTAGGAGGGAGGTTGAGACAGCATCCTGAAACAGTTGGATCACATCACACTCACAGGCCAGATCAGAGCGAAACAAATCCATGAATGTTGCTTGCATGTGCTCAGCTCTGTTTGTCTACTCTTTTCACAGTCCAGGACACCCTGCCTGGTGGATTGGGTTTTAGACAAGAAAATCATTTATCTCGTGTTCAGTTGTCCGACAAAACATAATCTCAATATTAATTGATTAAATAAAAATATAGTGACAGTGGACATGTTCATAAACCACTGGTAATCAAACTTTAGAATGATAAAAGCTGACTGAAGGCTTTGTTAAAACTCAGATTGGTCCCAACTCTGCCCCCGTTTGTAAATATGTGTTTAGAAAAGGTATTGATTGCTGATGTTGCTGATATAGGCTCAGAGTCCACTAACTGCCAGGATTTGAATCTGAAATGTGTACTGTAGGGTCATAACTTGGGGTACATTGTCTTCAGCTGATGACCATGTTTGACCTGGAAGTTGTGGAATCTTTAGGTGGTGGAGGCTTACTGGAGGAAGTGTGTACTAGGGTATAGACCTCAAGGTTTTATATCATGACCTTACTTCCTGTCTTCTACCTGCTTCCTGGTTATAGATACAATGTGACTGACTACCTCAACATTCCTGTCAACACACCTACCCCACCATGATGGACTCTATCCCTCCTTAAACTACGATTGTCAGGTTTATGATGCAGCAACTAAGTAAAATATTTACTTAGTATTTTACTAAGTAAAATAATTAGTAGACTAGAAGGAGATAGTGAACACACATTTAATCCCAGCTCGACAGAGGCAGAGGCCGATGGATCTCTGAGTTTGAGACCTGCCTGGTCTGCAGAATGAGTTCCAGGACCATCAGGGTTACACAGGGAAATTCTGTTTCTTTCTTTTTTTGTGTGTGTGGTTTTTTCGAGACAGGGTTTCTCTGTGGTTTTGGAGCCTGTCCTGGAACTAGCTCTTGTAGACCAGGCTGGTCTCGAACTCACAGAGATCCGCCTGCCTCTGCCTCCCGAGTGCTGGGATTAAAGGCATGCGCCACCACTGCCCGGCGGAAATTCTGTTTCAAAGAAACAAAAGCACCATCAAAAACTAAAATTCAGTGACAGAAACAGTTACCATTATATCCCCTTTCATAACTCAAATCCATAACTGCAATCCTGGTGTGGGAGGTCCTTCTATCTATGTGTTGCTTTTATTGGTTAATGAATAAACTACTGCTTGGCCCATTAGCTCTAGCTTCTTATTGGCTAACTCTTACATATTAATTCAATCCATTTCTTTTAATCTGTATATCACCACATGGCGGTGGCTTACTGGCTAAAGTTCTGGCATCTGTCTCCGGCGGGGCTATATGGCTTCTCCCTGCCCACCTACCTAAGTTCTGCCATATTAGGCCAAGCCAGTTTCTTTATTCATTAACCAGTAAAAGCAACACATAGACAGAAGGACCTCCCACGCCATTTCCCCTTTTCTGCTTAAACAAAAAGGAAGACTTTAACTTTAACATAGTAAAATTATATATAACAAAAAAGGTATCAAGCAAGAGTAACAGTTACAACATTTATATCTAGTTTATCTTTTATCATAACTAAGGAAAACTATAACTATAAATTCTTCAACCCCATCAATGACTCCAGAAGGACATAATATTACCTAAGTAAACAATGAGTTCATTGTAAGCAACTTCCAAAACTCTAGAATTGACAGAGACTTCTTGCTGCCTGGACAGTCACCTAAAGTTCTTCTGTACTATTGGAGCATCCATCTTCACCCTACAGGTCCATAGTATCCAGCAGACTTTTCCATGAAGCAGGAAATTTCAAAGATGGTTCCACCTATTTTGGCAGTTTGTCAGTCACTCTCTCAGAATGTCTTGCAGACTCTTTTATGAAGCAGGAACCCTGAAGGATCATCTTACCTTAAGCAAGTTCAGCAGTCATTTCTCTGTGGCTCCTGCATGTCCAGTTCATCATGCAGCCCAGGCAAGAGCAGTTCCTTGCCCAAATGGCCAATAAACTTCAGAAGGAGCCTCCTCAATGCCCATCTTCCTCTTGAAGTAGCTTGTGCTGCCAGGATCAGATGTGTCTTATTGTCATGAAAAGTTATATTTTTAAAAACATTTTAAATGCCATATTCTGTAGTCTTTGAAAGGTTTGAAGAATGCCTATCTAACTAAAATATGTTTCTGTATATCTAGAAAACCTAACTAGCATGATTAGAAGCTTGACTATTATAGATGATTACCTATTAACTTATATTTCTTAATTATACATTACATTTTTAAATGATCTGCACAATCACAATACCTTAATCAAGAGCAAAAATATATATGTACAGTATAACAAAATTGACCTTAATTTTGTATCAATAAAGCAAGATCCATACCAATGTAAGGTATCCATCTCTATAGCATATCCCCTTTAAATGTAACAAACATTTATAAACAAATATTTGGGAGTTTGGGAGTAGTTCTTCTCCAAGTTGATTTCTGCTGTTTATTGGACAAATTATTTTGGGGAGAGGGATGTTTACAGTGACCTTTCAATTGGTCTTTGTCCATCAAACCATATTAGTCTGGAATGATTTCATAAGTTCTCATCTTCTGTGGAAACAAAAGAAGAACCTCTTTCCAAAGCAGCACATCCTTAGACTCAAAATCTGAAGTCAAGATACCTTTAAAGTATATATGTTGGTTTCTTAGCTCCTTCATGGTCAAAATATTCAAACAAAACACAAAAATATACATAATCCAGACTCTGTATATTCCATCTTTATGTGGCTTATTTTTCTTTACTCCTTTTAATCTGTGACTGTCTGTACTCTGTCTCTTTAAAGCTTTTACCTTTTTTAAAAACCATTTACAGGACATGAACCCTCAGAGCTGAGTGTGTGAGTTGTGAATAAGTCATCAGACAATGAGGCCAAAGGACAGCCACATGGTGGGTTAAGACTCATTCACCAACACTCTCTCTTGGAATATTTCTGCAAAGCTGTTGAAATTGCAGACCAATTTCCTCCTGCTTGCCAAACAGTAATAATCTCAAACCACTGAGTCTAAAAAAGAAAAGGCCCCTTCCCAGTCTTTGCATATACTGTTCCCGCTGTCTTTCACACAGTAAAACCTTCAGTGCATGAATTGCCATCCATCAAAAATAACATACATTCTTAGCTCTATACTTACAAGGTGTATGCTAATAAATAGGTGGCCAGCACTTTGTTTTGTTTTGTTTTTCTGGTTGTTTTAACCTTATTTTACCACCCGCAATGTTCTTTTCTAAAAGCCTAGCCTGGGTTCACTTAAGAAAATTGTAGAATATTCTGAAAAGCCAAATGTATTGCTTAACTGTTTTGTGATTTTTGTGAATTTGTTTCTACCACCGTTGCCTCGGTGTTCAAATTGCACATACTGGGTGATTATTCAGAACATATGTTGTAAGAAAATTGCCCTCATGGGAAATTCATTTATATGTATTTATTTATGGTAAATTTTTAAAATTCCATTTGCCCATAAAAAGAGAAGTATTAAAATGTTATTCTTAACATATAGAGGTGCTACATTAAAATTTTCATGTTTTTTATTAATTTGTTTTGCAACTGTGGGTATGCATTCACACAGCCGTGGACAGGCCACTGTGCACAAAGGGCTGTCAGAGGGCAGTTTGAGGCAAGTCATTCTTTCGTCTTACCATCCGAGTCTTGGGGATTAAACTCGGGTCATCTGGCTTACCTCTGAGCCGTCATCTCTCCTGCCCTGGAGTCGGCTGCTTTCATGGCTGTTGGATGGCTTCTGTTCCACCATTAGCATCCATATGATCTTGAACAGTAATTCCATACCCTAAGCAAGAAAGTAAAGAAGGATCCTCAAGTACTGTACTGACTTTTGCCTGTTTGTTTGTGTTTTTAGAGAAAAGGTTTCTGTGTGTAGCTATGGCTGTCCTGGAACTGGCTCTGTAGACCAGGATGACCTCAAACTCAGAGACCCACCTTCCTCTGCTTCCCAAGTGCTGGAATTAATGGTCAGCACCAGCTTGTTTCGGTTTTCTTGAGATAGTACCTCACTATGTAGCCCAAGCTGGACTTAAAGTCAAAATAATGATACGTCTTGCCTAACAAGTACTAGGATTCCAAGTGTGCACCATAACACAAAGTCTATCAAAATATGATCTAAGTTTTAAAGTTTTGAGGGTGTTTCAGAATCTGTGGATATTCAAGATTCAAGTATCACCTGTGTGTCTTACACTGATGTGACTTTTACAATTTATTCTTAGCCCAAATCACGATTCTTCCCCCCCCCGTGTGTGTGTGCATGCGTGTGTGTGCGTGTGTGCGTGTGCGTGTGTGTGTGTGTGTGTGTGTAGCGCCCGCTAGAAAGAGAGAGCCTGAGTGTGAAGGTCAAACTCTTAGAAGTCAGGTTCTCTCCTTCTACCATGTGGGTCCTGTGGATTACAACCGCTTCATCTGGTTTAGTAGTCAGCACCTTTATCTGGTGGGCCATCTCTATGGCTCTATCCTCATATATTCTAACACTGCTCACATATATTCTAGCACAGCCCACAGGGTTGGTCAGAGTCTACTTCCCCAGTACAAGGCACAGCTAGGAGAAGCTCTGTGTACAAGGGCAGCTAATCCAGAACACTGTGGTGGATACCTCAAGATGCACATCCGCTCCCTTGGTAGCTTTTTGCCTAAACCACCTGAATATTTAGCTAAAGGCTTTCTTTGCCTTGTATGCAGAATGGGAAACAAACAGAAGCATTCCTTGCCTTAACCTCTAGCACCACATATCCTCATTACCTCCATAATAGACAACTAAACACGTCATGGGAAGGTTCCACCACAGGACATGCCTGCTGCTTCTAGACAGAACTTAGACCAGCAGTGATTTACAGGAAAGCAAAAGCATAAAACCAAGTCTCAAGGCTGTCTTCTGCCAAAGCAGGTTTTACTGGTACAGCCACAATTTTCCTTCTAAAGAGGAGTACTGATTTCCTCCCCAGGCATTGCCCCTGGGGGAACTGGGATGTTTCCCACCACCATCATCTCCCAAGAGGACATGTGTCATTGGTATATATTAGGAGGTTTGGAAAGATATTAATTTACCAAAATAAACTTTTAAAATGAAAATGTATGATAACACCTTCAATATAGGCCAGTGATGACGTGTTAGCTTTGCTGTGTGTTATTTTCCTATTACTATTCCAGAGGGGGAAGAACTATCAGGGACTATCTGCAGAGTAGAGTAGGAAAAAGACATCGAAAATAGAACAGCCCTAGTGGAAAGAGAGAGAGAGAGAGAGAGAGAGAGAGAGAGAGAGAGAGAGAGAGAGAGAGAGAAGAAAAGCAGTTACAATGGAGGAATCCCAAGCCCCTTGGCTTTAGGAGAGGAAAGAGTTACGTCATCCTGTATAATCTAGTTCACACAGGAGCTTCTCCTGTAGTCCTGGGAGAAACAGTGAACTCCTCCAAGCAAATTAAAATGCACCGAGGGTCTGCTTTGAGCATGTGCGTGGCACAGACCTTTAAGTCCAACACTCAGGAAGCAGAAACAGGTAGATCTCTGTGAGTTAGAGACATAGCCGGCCAGAGTTACCCAGTAAGACACTCTCCAAACAACTAAAACCCGACATGCTTAGATGCTGCCGAAAATATTGCACAAATGCTTTGTCCCTGTGACCTCTGTAGTCTGGCCTACACTGCGTAGGACACATTCCCAGTGGTTTGCATGCATGCCTGCAATATGTCCACTGTCCTACCAAGCTCTCCTGTCACACTCTGGCTAGAAATTTAGCTTCTGTGGTCTCAGCTTGGGTTATCCATGAGCTTTCCCCTTAGGATAGCCACCCTTCTTCTTTGAGCTTCTTGTGCTGTTCTTCACCAACATTTAGAAATGTAGCTACGTAATCTAACCCTGCTTTTTGTCTCAAAGGAATCCCCAGGGGGCCGAGCCTTGTCTTATTGATTGCAGCGTTTCAATATCTAACTCACTACTTCACATACATGAGGTACTGAATTATTTTATGAAAGAGTAGGTGAATACTGCAAGATAGTTCTAGCCGGACCATTGTTCTTTTGCCTCTTAATTATTTGGGAGGTTTGTCTCCCTCTGTAAATAACAGATTTCCTGTATTTATACAATTATAATAACTCTAGGAACATAACAATGGTACGGGCATTAAGTAAACGGTGCTTCTGCTTTATCTACATCAGAAAGGGGTAGGGGGTAGATGGGTGATCAAGCCTCTCAGGTGTTAACAGAAACTCCCCCATGAGAATTTTTGAGTGGCAGTTTCTTGTAATCAGAGACACCAATTTAATGAGAAAGTGAACATAGACCTCTAAGGTATCATTTGGATTCCTCTTTTGTGAACCGTTTAGGAGCTAAAACTTCCACGGGTTATCTTCATTCAAGCCTTTTTGAATACTGTGGTGCCTCCTTTCTGTCCACAGGAACCGCTGTGATTGTTGTAAGAGGAAGGATTCCACTACAGTGGCCAGCATTTCCCTAACGCCAGTACCTCCCACACCACCACCACCACCACTGCGTCTCTAAAGAAGAAAAGAGAAGAAACCAGCTGGGAGAGAAAGCCAAATATTGAGTTTCTTTAAGACAGAAGTTAAAAAGAAATCTGTCAGGTATTTGTGTTGTCTTGTTATTCCACTTTAAAAAAAAATACAGAGAATAAAAACATCCCTGAATGTTTCCAGTTGAAGGCATATTTATACCACTCAGGAAAAAAAGGCAGGTGGATCTCTGTAAGTTCAAAGCCAGCCTGGTCTCCAGAGTGAGTTCTAAGACATTCAAGGCTACATATGTTAACCATGTGTCAAAAAAACAAAAAAAAGGAAAAAAAAAAGGTTGTATTTATACATAAACAGTCACCATAAACTTAAGGAAGCTTTTGGTGAGCATTCCACTAGTAATCATACAAACAGAAATTAATCATTTATTTCTAAATGTGTCCAAATTATCATTAATTAGGCAAGACAAAATTGAGACAGATTTTTAAAACTTTTATGCACAAAATTTTGACAGTTTATTTTGCATTTGAAGTATTTGCTTTGTTTTTATTATTTCTCTGTGGAACTGACTATATTTTTATTTGATAAGCTTCATTCCTTTCTCTGCTCACAGACCTGCAACAGAGTGTCTTAATACAAAAAACAAAATTATGAAACGACATACAAGGTCATTATTTCCTTTGGCGGTCCCTCTATAGCTTGGAGGCACCTGTCATTACTTCCCAGGTAGTTGCAGATGGGAATGGGTGGGAATGGGTGGAGTTAAGCAGGTATTTTTGGACAGAACACTTCCGTTAGCCTTGAAGAAGTTTCTTCTGGAGGGGCAAGCAGTCAGCTTCCCCCTACTGACAGGGCAGCCTGCGATATTAGCAAACCCAACCTCCTGTTGCTTAGCAACTGCTTTCAAATACAAAAGTCAAACTCATACCAATTTGTAGCCAGACTTTTCTGTCCCGCCAACCAGTTCCCAAATAACAACACAGAAACTTAATATTAATTATAAACACTCAGTCAATAGTTTAGGCCTGTATTTAGCTAACCCTTGTGGTTTAAATTAACCAATCTCTGCTAATCTATGAGCTACCCCGAGGCTTATTTAGCTCATGTACACTCCCTGTCCTGCTTGCTCTGGGCCTCAAGGTGTCTCCTCTGACTCCACTGAAAACTCTGCCTAGCCTAGCCATCAGCTTTTTATTAACAGTGACAGCAACATATCTTCACAGTGTACAGAGATTATTTCACAGCACCAATGCAATTTCAGGAAAGAGGAAAAAGAAACAAAAAGAGGTAGAGAGGAAGAAGGGAAGGAGGAGAGAAAAGGGTAGAGAGGGCAACAGAGTGTTCCGACTGTGACGTTGTATGGTTATAATAGGATATGAACTTGTATCTTATTTCAACAGGTGAAAGTGAATGCCTAACCACACTAGAAGATACATGGAATTGCCAAGTGCTTAAACTACATGAAATTAATGAAATCTGATTAACGACAGGGAGTAGTATTGTGTACTCATTTTTATATAGCCATCGGGAGATAGAAGGGTTGAGGTATGTGTTACCAATAACAAAAGCTGATGTTAGAAAAATTTAGTGAGTGGAAAAATGCCTCCACCCTCCCCAGAAAGTGATAAATGTCCACATTCTTGTCCCCAGAATCTGTGAATACATTATGGCACAGAGTAAAGAAAAACTGGGGCTGCACAGATCCAATTGAGACAGCTAACCTTAAAAGAGGGTTGTTATCCTGAATTGTCTGGGTGGGCTTCATGTAATCATGGGGTAATTAAAAGTAAAAGAGGGATCCGAGGAGAAACAGATGTGGAGGCAGAAGCCATACCAGTGACATAAGAATGTGAGGCAGACAGATGAAGTAGGAGGCCATAAAATAAGAAATTCTGGAAACCTCTAGAAACTGAGAAAGACAAAGAGGCCTCCACATCCTCTGTGTTTCCAGGAGGGAAGGCTCTTGTTGATGTCATAGTTTTAGCCAGAGACACCCACACCAGAAACTTAACCTAAAGGGCCATAAGAGAATGACTGTTCGTTGTATCAAGCAAGAAGGTTGTGATAATTTGCTACCTGGCTAGAGAAAATTAATATAGCTAGCAAGCAGGCAGCCTTACTCATAAGATGAAGAGTCAGGAAGGATGGCAAGTGACAGTTTCCATGGTGAGGAAAGGATGTAGCATGGGACCCTAACAATCTAGGCTGAACCTCCAACAGGTAGTCAAAGTCAAAAGAATTCCTTATATTTTGTCCCCAACACTGTGACGCATGGTCTTTCTGGAAACCTGAAAATCTGCCCAGGGATATGTTAGGTTTTTCACATTAGAACTTAAAATCTGGGATGGAGAGATGGCTCAGTGGGTAAAAGTGCTTCCTGTGTTAGCACAAAAACCTAAGTTCAGACCCTTAGCAGTTAGGTAGAAAGCCCATAACCCTAGCATTCAGAGGTATGTGGAAGAGAGATTAAGAGAGGAATATTACTGGAACTTGCTGACTCGCAGCCTGATAAACTAATGTCTTCCTCTGGTCTACACACACGCACACACACACACACACACACACACACACACACAAATTGTAGTCAATAATTGTAGTATGTGATGCTATGCCTGCTGCAGTATGGTACAGTTTGCAAGTCAGGCAAGGGACTGGAGCTTGAAACACATAGAGACACGGGTAATGCCCAGAATGCCCGCCCCCTTATTGTGTTCCAGGGCAGCTTATATAGGGTCTGCTAATGGCCATGCCTTAACTCTCAGCTGCAAGCCCACCAGAAACCACTCCTCTTCCATCAGGAACTCCTGAGGGTCTCTTGCTCAGAGCTGCAAGCATAGGAAAACAAATTGTTTACAACAGCAGGCAAAGGGTCACAGGAAATTCAGGGCCTGGGGGTCCACAGTCCCAACAATAGTATGAGACTGCTCATTTGTTTCCTGGCTGCCCAGACCTGACATAATCACACAGAAACTACATTAATTACAACACAGCTTGGCCAATAGCTTAGGCTTCTTATGAACTAACTCTTACATCTTAAATTAACCCATTTCTATTATTCTGTGTATCTCCACGAGGCTGTGGCCTGCCAATAAGGTTCTGGTGCCTCGCCTCTCACATCTTTGTCCTTCAGCATGATCTCCTCTATTCCACCTACTCTCTCTCTCTCTACGTCTCTGTTCAGATTTTCCACCTGGCTTTACTCTGTTAAGCCATTGGCCAAAAGCAGTATTTTATTAACCAATGGCAATAAAACATATTCACAGCATACTCAGGGGAATGCCACATCAAATAATTAATTTTTGATCACTGCATCTGATGAATGACTGTTTTGAAAACCATTGCCATTATGTAACTATGCTCCAATGGTCCTTTCCCTATCCTCTGCTGGGTCCAAAAACACCTTCCTGCACTGTGCCATGCTTTGACTTTCAACACCTGACTGTTGCCTTCTGCTGTGCCTTTGCTCCTTTCACAACCTGTCTCCTGATTGCACTGTGCCAACCCTCGTGGTACCCTTACACCATATCTTTCCATTTTTCCTCTCCCGTCTTTTGCAGTTATAGATTTCTTTTTCATATATGTCAGATCCCTCCCCAAACACACCGCATAACTTTGAAACTGCCAATCCTGTTCTAGAAGTATTTACACCATAAGAAAGGTTCTAACTTATTTTTTATGAAACAAGGTTGACTGGCCCTGAATTTTCTATGTAGCAGAGCTGGCCTTGAACTCCTGATCCCCCTGCAGACACCTTCACTGAGGACCTCTACGATCATGCCCAAAACTTCTTACGTATGTATCCACATTGCTTTCATTTCTGGTCTCTTCTTTCTTCCATGGTGTCTTTTAACAGCTTTATTTTGGCTGTTTTGACAAATAATTTTCTGGCTCTAAAATTCTGAGTTTCACCTATTTGCCCCTCCTGTAACACACAGTTCTAAAGGTCAGAACCTTTGCCTGCTACAAAAGGGTCTCTCACCAGTGCTGAGAGAGGAACTAATTATAAACAATTAGGAGGCAGTCTGTTTACGTTTCCAATAGGAAATCACACAATATTTTTATTGTTTGTATTGCATAGCTCAGAATTGTTTGGGGGCTCTTTTGACTTTTATTTTTTGAAACAAAGTCTCATCAGGCCCACTGTAGAGCAGGTGTGATCTTTGAATTCCCAAGCCCCCGTGCTGGGATTACAGGTGTATGCCACTCCCGCCTTTTTATCTTTTTCTTCCTTCTATTTAACCTGTGAATTTCTAATTTTTGAAACAGCTTTGTGAAGGAGACTCCAGCACAGCAGGGGCTCCCTCCCAGATCCAGGATTAGGCAAAAACCACACCCACACACCTGTGTTCACAGAGAGATCCTTTACTAAGCAGGGAAGAAAAGTAAAGTGGTTGCTTTCTGACGGGCAGAAAAACAGCAGCAAATGACCTTGCAGGTGTCTGTTAAGAAGAGAAAAAGGGGAGATCTGTGTTAGAATGGACTAGGGTGTAGTGGTAAAGGAGATAGAGGATGAGGAAGAAGGGGAAGAAGAAAAGGGAAGGGGGGCAGGGGTATTTGTCCCAGAGAAACAAAGGACTGTCTTTGGATAGACAGGAGACAGATGTGGTTCATAGGCTAATGGCAGTTTATAAAGGTAGAGGGGGAAACCCCGTGTTAGGGTAAGGTGTTTAATCCTAATTGGGCATGTTAATTAGGTGAGCCAAGGGGGACTTCTGATAGCTGGACTTCAGTAGTAAGCCTCAGGAGGAAGAAGAGGCCAAATAAGGAATAAACTTTGGTGGCTAGCTTTAGTAGTGTAATTCAACAGTTTTTAGCAAGGCAGAGGGATTGGGGAACAAGGGCAGGGCCTGCCGGAGCCACAGTGCCTCTTCACTTTGGTCATTATTTCTTCAAATATTGTTTTTCTGCTTTTTGTCCTGTGGAAACGTCAATTGCATGTATACTTCCACCTTTTCCTGGAAATAGCTGGTATACTTTTAATTTTCTGTCCTCTGCCTGTATATGTGCTCATGCACGTGGTGCCTATACAAACACATAGAAGCCATAGGCGGACCTTCAGTGTCTTTCTCAATTACTTCCCACCATGGTTGCTTTGTTTGGGTGTTTGGTTTGGGTTTTTGCTTGTTTCTTTGTTTTTGAGACAGGGTTTCTCTGTGTAGCCCTGGATGTCCTGTAATTCACTCTGTAGAACCAGGCTGGCCTCAAACACACAGAGACCTTCCTGCCTCTGCCTCCTGAGTGCTGGGATTAAAGGCAAGGGCCATCACTGCCTGACTTCTTTTATGTCTTATAAAATATGCTTTCATTATCTTGTTGCACCTAGTAGTTGCTCTTGTAGAAGCTATTGTCAGTTTGGCTTTAGATTTCTTATTGTTGTTATGGTCTGGTAACATGCATACAGTGTAAATTTGACTACCTTCCTCCTTTTCTTTGTCGTGTGTGTGGTGTGTGTGTGTGTGTGTGTGTGTGTGTGTGTGTGTGTGTGTGTGTGTGTGTGTGTATGCTTTCAAATATCAGCCTTTCATTCAGGTCCTGTTTGCCAGGTTATTTTTTTGGGGGGATTGGTGATCTGTGGGAACAGTTGGTGAGGCTGTGATAGTGTACTGTTCTGAGAGATCTTCCGCCCTACCGTCGGATCCCCCACTCGGCTGCCTCGCATTAGAACTGTCTGTGCAAGTTCTTAAAATCATAAAGCAAGTCCACCCATGTATTGACTAAATGGGCATGTGCTCAAGTGAGAGTGAGGTACTGAAACGTTTTTATGCCCCAATAAGCGCAATAATCCAAACCAGACCAAATCAAACCAAATTAGAAAAGTCCCAGGTTTAATGGATATTAACACTCCTGGGTGGCCTTCCAGCCCCCCAGGGATGGAGACAAAGAAGACCAGAGAAACCACACATTTGTTGGGGGGGGCGGGGCAGTTTAAATACCCTGTGGGAGTGGTACCGAGCATCTCTGAGGAGGGGTCATCATTTGGCGGACTTTCTCAGAGGTGGAGTCTGGTTGAGGCAACTCGGTGGAAGGGGCTTGGGATGGAACTTTCCACCCAAACATTGGAGATGGAGTCTGAACTGAGGTAACTCCCAGGGGAGGGGCCTGGGATAGAACTTTCCACCCAAACATCCCAGACCCTTTGGATATAAGGATGCTAGGGGCTGGGGTGAAGCCTTAACCCAAACTTTCCAGACTCTTTGGGTATAAGGATGTTTGGGGCCAAAGTAACACTGTTAACCAACAGGAACCAGTGGGGTTTCTTGCTTCTTTTGTTCATAGTTTTTTGATCTTTCAAAGTAGCCAGGTGATTCCAAGGTGTTTGCACTGGGATTTAATTCTCCAGGTATAGTGGGTTTCCTGTTCGGTAATGAGCAAATGCCACTGTGTCAAAGAAATCTACACACCAGGGGGGGGGGGCACCTCTTACTCCCCCCCACCCACTCACTCACACACACTCCCGAACTTCAAGATAATGTGCATTTTGTACCTTAAATAACCCTGGACATAATAACCATCATAAGAAGAAGCTTCTTAGTCTAGGTTGCCGAGAAAATCAGTTCAAAATCTTCAAGCTATACTCTAAACTAAGCTATTAGGGAGGGAGGGACCCAGTATTTTCTCTTTTTTTTAAAATTTATTTATTTATTAAGGATTTCTGCCTCCTCCCCGCCACTGCCTCCCATTTCCCTCCCCCTCCCCTGATCAAGTCCCTCTCCCTCATCAGCTTGAAGAGCAATCAGGGTTCCCTGACCTGTGGGAAGTCCAAGGACAGCCCACCTCCATCCAGGCTTAGTAAGTTGAGCATCCAAACTGCCTAGGCTCCCCCAAAGCCAGTATGTGCAGTAGGATCAAAAACCCATTGCCATTGTTCTTGAGTTCTTATTTGTCCTCATTGTCCGCTATGTTCAGCAAGTCCAGTTTTATGCTTTTTTCAGACCCAGGCCAGCTGGCCTTGGTGAATTCCAGATAGAACATCCTCATTGTCTCAGTGTGTGGGTGTACCCTTCGCGGGGATCCAGTATTTTCATATCTTGCAATATGTAGATATTTCCACTGTGCAACATGGTTGAGTACCACGGTCCCAGTCATTTGGATAATGAGGGGTGATGACTCAACTCCCTGTGGTCACATTGACCCCACCTCTTTCTCTTATATCCCCAGAAGGAAAGAATAGATTTACTGCCTGGCATTGACTCCTGAGAACACTGTCCTGAAGGTTCTGAGTGGGGCTTGGGAGTTGTGGGATCTGGTAGTGGCACTGTTTATGCCAAGACAACGGAGGCCAGTGAGAAAGGAACATGTTAGAGATGTGTCCTGTGTACTTCAGCTTCTGAACACTCCGTGTTATATTTTATCCCAGCTGGAACTACCTTCATACATACATACAGACGTGCATGCACACACACACGGACACACACATACACACAATTGCTTGCACATAATAGTTTAACATATTGTGAGAAAATAACTCATTGGGAATGCCCTAGGGTTTTGCCATGTCTTCATTTCACTGTTTTCCTTCCTAGGAAGCTAAAACTGAAAAGTTCCAACAACCCTGGTTTTGCAGTTTCTTGGTTTAAACTACCATTAAAATTGGTGCATACTAAAATCATTCTAAAGTTAAGTGAAATTTTGCATATTATAAAAAAGCAGTGGTTTTAGTTTCAAATGAAATTTTCTTCTTGGGGCATTTATGGGGCATTTAAAAGTCATTCAAGATTTTGGACAGTGTATTATATACAAGTGCACTGCATACTGAGACATCACTCATTCCTGGCTCCTTTTCCATCCCTTGTGATATAAGACATTGTGCCAAAATGTGAGTTGTCCTGAAAAGTTTGATGCTCATCCTAAAAGTCAGTGAAAAATGCCAAAGGCTTTTAAAAACTGGAAACATAAGATTCAATCAAACAGTATCAAATACAGCTGGGTGTTACAGTTTGGTTTCTGTTGCTGTGATAAAACACCATGACGAAAAGCATCTTGGGAAAGAAAGGTTTACTTAATCTTACGAGTTACATTCCAGCCTCAAAGGAAGTCAGGGCAGGAACTCCAGCGCAGTACAGGACTTTGAAGCAGAAATCATGGAGGAATGCTGTTTACTTCTTGCTGCTTGCTTCTGCTCTGGTAGCCTTCTTGTGCAACCTAGAGCCAGCTGCCCAGAGGAGGCACTGCCCCACAGTGATAAAGTCACCTCCTCTCAATTAGCAATCCAGAAAATTTTCCCACAGACATAATCATAGGCCAACCTGATGGAGACAGTTCCCCAACTGAAGTTCCTACTCAGGTGTGTCAAGCTGACAACCAAGATTAGCCATTTCACTGGGGACCAGCTCCCTAAGGGAGGTATCTTAGCAAAAGCATAGTATTACCAACGTTTAGTCAAGAACATGGTAAAGAGTTGACAGGAAAGAACATGCTTGCTGGTTAATGTTATGGAATAATCTTTTTGCACACTGTAAAGATATATCTTTGCCAAGGTGCCTTCTGATTAAATGGCCAATAGCTAGGCAGGTAGAGGTTAGGTGGGAAAAACGATAGGAAAAAAAACTGAAGAACTACATCCCTTCCCTCCTGTTGAATGGACCTTAGCCCTGCTAGGTATCACCAAAATGTCTTGCTATGTTTGTCATTGTGATGTTTCATGGGTATTGTGGCTGTGTAGGATTATTTAATTGTTTCCCTCCCTTGACAGCTTGCATAGTATTTTCTGGTACCACAGACACCAGTGTAGTGATATTTCATTTGTATTTTAATAAATAAAGTTTGCCTGAAGATCAGAGAGTAAAACAGCCTTTACAGACAAGGCAGTGGTGGCACACACCTTTAATCCCCGTAGCTGCACATACCAGTCTTGAATCATAAGTGCCTTTTTTCGTCCAGACCATTTGGTTCTCTTTGAAATCTGTGGCCTCTTTTTTCATTGTTGTTGCATACATACATGTATATGTATACACATGAATATTCCTACATACATAAACACAACCTTCTTTGTCTATATCATACCACTTAGCTTAGGTTTGTTACTAACAAGCTTTCTCAACTTAAATTAATCCATACTTCTTATCTACACTCTATCACGTGCTGGTACCTTTTTCCAGCACAGCATGATCTTTTTCTTCTTTCTCTGTGTCTGGTTGGTGGCTCTACCCTCCTTCTTCCCCACAATATAGGGGAATTTGAGGAGATTTTAATTCATCCATCATGTATTTGTTATAAATAGAGACTTGCCATGAACTCCATGAAATTATCAATAGCAGGATAAATGTTGACAAAATGGATAGTTCTCCAAGGACAAGAGAAGAGGGAAGAAATGACTAAAATATTAAAATTTAATAATTCAAGGACTAAGGTAATAGACAAAATATAGAAAATGGAAGATAATTTGAAGAAAGGAGAATACAGCTTAGAGAATAGAAAAGCAAACAAGAACAAGGTGTCATCTTCCAATAATAATGGCAGTGATGCTTTTAATAACCTGCTGACAACAGAGTTTGAGAAATTTTAAAATGCCCCTCTACTCCCTTCTCCTCTCAGACACCTTGTGCTTTGTGTCTCTTCATACCAGCAGCTGAGCTCATTCCCATCAGGAGTAAGTAATTGAATGTAAACATTTCAGCAGATAAGATTTTCTGGGGGGGGGGAGTGGTATTGTATTGGTTATTTGTGGATATTATCACAAGCATACACATGTATACACACATGCACACACACCGAAAATTCTGAGTGTCATCTGCAGTGTTTCATATGACATGTTGTAAAATGATTATTTTATAAACACAAATTAATTAAACATCACACGACTACCCTTACTATATAAAAGACATACTACACAGCAAGCCTACAATCCTGAGATTAAAAAACAAGTTTGATGCTAATTTAATAGTAGTATGTGACCTCTAAATATCTATTCTCATTTATACCTTGGGCAAAACCACTCTCAACCTTTCAATTTCATGTTTGATTAGAAATAAACTGTAAAAAACCATAATTATCTAACTGTTTTCATTAAGTTATTAGACAAAGATTTAGTTAGGAATCTATTCCTCTATTATTTTAAAATACTACTTTCAAATACTATTCAGATTGGAGGGGTCTAATACTGTGTCAACTTGTATTTTTCCAGGCCACTTTCTGCGTTCTTCTGACTCCTACTTCCTGGGCACTGTTTATTTTCTCTTCTTGATGCAATGTGCCGTCCCCTAATTATTTCTGTGCCCAGCCTGTCAGCTTTGTTCGGTTTTCTTTCTCCATTCCCTCAGACTAGTACAAGTCTCGATCACAGAAGCTATACTCTCTCGGTATGAAAGGATTCTAGTGTCTCTAAGCAATACTGCAAGCTGACACTGGCTTGTAATGAGCCAAGGCCAAAGTGAAAAAAAAAAAAAAAAGGCCAAGCAAAAAGGCCAAACTGTAATAAGTTAACTTATTGAGTAGAAATTTGAAATTTCTACTCTGTGGTCTGTCTTATAGTTAGTTGATGATTCTCCACTTTGGTCTTGCCCACGAATTTGTTTTATTTAATGTTATGTGTGTGTTTCTCCTGCACCACGTGCATGTATAAAGCCCTCTGTTAGGTCTCAAGAACCTACACAAATAGCTGAGGTGCCTATTTAGCATGTCAAAGCTGACTCTGGCCTCTGGGTTCTCCTTGTATCCCTCAATCTCTACCTGTGACAGCTGGCATAGGAGGTTCCTACCCTAAACTTCTCCAGGCCAGGGGCTAAACTATTCTTTCCCAACTGCCCTTCCAGATATAATCCAGCCATTGTGGCTGTCTGGTCTTTTTGGTCTACTGTTTTGGCCAGTCTCTTGGCCCCTCTTGGTCAGCAGTTTCTCACCCTTTTCCTTTCCCCCTCCCCCCTCTCCTCACAAAGCCCAGGTTCATGTTCACTCTGGACTCTCCCAAATGTCCCTGTCTCTGACTATGTCCCCCTTTTACCTACAATAAACTTTCTCCCCCACCATGTCCTTTCCTTTTTACCCTTGAAGGTCTGAAGAGGGTATTGGATCCCCTGGAATCAGAGTTTTGGGCACTTATGAGCTATCAAGCAGGTGCTGGGAGCTGGAGAGACGGCTCAGTGGTTGGGATCACTGATTGCTCTTCCAGAAGTCCTTAGTTCAATTCCCAGCAACCATAATGGCTTACAACCACCTGTAATGAGATCTGGTGCCATTTTCTGGCCTGCAAGGACACATGCAAGCAGAACCCTGGCTACATAATAAATAAATAAATCTTAAAAAGAAAAAGAAAAAAAAAATAAGGTGCTGGAACTAAGGCCAGATCCTCATCAAGAGCCTCCAATCCCGGGGGAGAGGGAGTGTGGGAGAAAATTAAAGTTAAGCCATTGAGAAGGTGATAACACATTTATTTTCCTTGTTCAGTTTCATTTTGTATTATTATATAACAATAAATACTGTAGTATTATTTGCTGGCTTCAGCGACTGGATGTTGGAGAAGTGTCCTCTGTGATCCACTAAAGGCCATGGACCTGTCTTCCATTCCTACCCCAAGATCCCCACAGCCAGCCCAAGCCTTTTCCCCTACAGCACTTTAGGAATGTAACCTTTAACAAACTCTTCCTGACTCAGAGGAATGCCACATAGCCAGAGACACTGTGCCAGTTTCCTAAGGCCGCGGCTGTAAATACACCCAACAGCACCGCCAGGCTCCCGACAACAGAGGAGGAGTTTGTCACAGTTACAGAGGGCTACAAAGCAACATCACACTTTGGGAGGACCACACTTTCTCTGCAGGCTGTACACAAAGGGTTTTCTTGGCATCTTCTATATTCTAGTGATAAGTAGCAATCCTTAGGATTCCACAGCTTATGGCAAAGGGACCACCTCCCACCCCTGCCTTGCTCCTAATGTAACTTCTTCCTTTCTGTCTACATATCTGTGTGTCTGAGTAGTGTCTTCTGGAGGTCCAGAACTGGTAGACTGTAAAAAGTATGAAATCAGTCTATTATCTCAAATACTATAAAATTTGTGTTTGGGACAAGGAATTCAAATCTTTTGATCTCCTCCACTTTACAAGACTTTTATGCAAATATTTTAACATTTTTCCCACCCAGTCAAACCTTTGTTTACACAAAGGCCCCAGCTGTATTTCAGGAATTTGACCGCCTGGAGCACTGGCCTCTTCCTGTGGAGCAGTGACCCCTTTCTCCTTCCTCCTTGGTTTCCTGCGCACTAATTCCTTTCAGACCAGCCAACTGAGTCAGACTATGAGATCTGCTTCCAGCCTATGGGGAAAGACATTGTCACTCCCTGATTTAAAACCAAGCGCAATTTCTGTGTGAGTGCTCGCTCTTCACAGCAAGCACACCCTCTTGATCAAGAGTAAACTTCCTTTACTCCAGAAGCTTCACTGTGAGTGATGCTCTCTTTCTTTGTGACTCCCAACCCCATTTCTAACATCTCTGTGAATGTATTACAATCTCTTATGCTATACAGCCAAATTAGTAACAATAGCTGTCTCACGCCTAAGGGTTGAAAACCACTAAGTTGGGATCCTCAGCAGTCCCAATCTTGCATTGCAGACGTGGAGGGTTCCCGGAGAGCTACCGATTCTCAGGTCACTCTGAGAGATGGAAGACACAGGTTCTGATGTCAGTGAGGGGATCAGCAGCGGCAGCAGCAGGATAAGTTAATGCTGTGGCAAGCACGAAGGTCAAGTGAGTAACCCTTGAACCATCTCCCCTTTGCAGCCCCCTGCATTATCTGAACTGCTACCAGAAGGTGATGCTGCCCCCTCATCAGGGGTCGGGCTTCCTATGTCAACTAAGGCATCAACTCCAATGCCTCAGTCGAGGTGTAACGTTGTGGCAAGTTGACCTTAAAACCAAAGGTCACACTAGCATTGAATCACAGATTGCTCTACTGTGAACCCTCCTGGGTTTTTTGTTGTTGTTGTTGTCGTCGTTGTTTGTTTGTTTTTTTAAACAATTGTTTATTATACAAATCCAACAAAGGTAAAACTGCATCAGGGAAAGTCTAGGAAACACCACCATACAACAATGGCACTTACGGATGCAGAATTGACAACTAGAAAATAACCTGGTTACCAACTTCAGTGAGAACTGAACACTTCAAAGGAAAGGAAGGCTATTGAGACAAGGTTTCTCTGTAGTTTTGGAGCCTATTCTGGAAATAGTTCTTGTAGACCAGGCTGACCTCGGACTCACAAAGATCCACTTACCTCTGCCTCCTGAGTGCTGGTATTAAAGGCCTATGCCACCACCACCTGGTCCATCCTGCCTTTTTTTTTTTATGAGATCAAACAAACAACCCACAATAGGTTGTCTTTAATTTTTTTCTCCATTTGAAATCACAGCTTGAATTGCCTAACATGATGTTACCCTGTAGATGTTCAGCTCCAAATATTTGATTTATTTGTATCCTGTAGAACGTTCTAATTGGTAGTAATTTGGTTAGCATGGTCATTCGTAAGAGAACTATAACAAAGGGTTCTCTGCTCTCACTTGTAACGTACATATCAAAATATACAAACTCTAGTAATGAAGAAACTTAGAATGTTACTCATACGGTAATTCTGTTTTTCCTTTTAATGTATTTTTAGAAACACAAAAACTCATATGTAAATGTCACTGAAAAAGGAACGTTCAACCTACCAAATATCCAGAAGAAAGCTGAGTTAGTGTCCTGATATGGATTTAAACCAGGACTGCTTTGAAACAAAATTCAGCAACTCAGTTTCCACTTGAATAGAGAACAGATGTAAGATTTGAATATTCAATAACCAGTAAGCAGAAAGAAGGTTTTATTTTTCTTTTTGGTTTGTTTTGTTTCAGCTAATTATGCTAATTAAAATTAGAACTTCCACCATTAAAATTACCTGCAGCTGTATGGCTCTCACTGCTGAGGTTGTGTACAAAGAAAACACTTCAAGAGAGGGTATCAGGAATTGTGGGTGATTGACGCACCCACACAATGCTGTCACTTCAGGAAGCCTGCAGACGGCATAACTAATAAAGTTATTGTGCGCTCTTGAAAGAATAATACCATGTTTGAAGACAGTGTATTAACCCTGTTGTAAAGTATTGATTATACTCCGTCCTAAAGGAAATGAGGGAACAAAGGCAGCGTGTTTTTAATTCTTACTCTATTCGCTCTTGCTTGTTTCATTCCATTTCAATTTACACCTATCTTGGAGAACACTGAAAGTGTGTCATCCCACCTCAAAGGCAGTTTAATTTTCCTACACACTTTGGTAACATTCTGATGCTTTAAAGAACAGACATGTAATCTAACTCAGAGAGTGATGGGCAAAATATCCAACCTCAACCAGCCGTGAACTAAATTTGCTGCTTGCTCTCTCTCTCTCTCTCTCTCTCTCTCTCTCTCTCTCTCTCTCTCTCTGTATATATATGAAAGGGAGACAGAATTGGCTACAGGAAGGGGAACAGGGAGAGGAGGGAGAGAAAGAGAGCGAGAGGATGGAGAGGCAGAGAGAATCGTACCTTTTGGTTGCTCCCTTTGAAGATCTCTGGAAGCTGGGCAATGACTGTGCCCAAATACTTCTAGAATTCCAAGCAGTAAGTGAGGAGGTCGCATGATTCAGTGATGCTCACAAGCATTGCCAGGGCCAGGGCTGGAGAGATGGCTCAGCAGTGAAGAGCACTTGCTTGCTCTTGCAAAGAACATGGGGTGAGTTCCCAGCACCCACGGCAGCTCATAACCCCATGTCACTGCAAATCCTAACCCCTCCTCTGACCTCCATGGGCTCCTGTTGCTTAGTTGCACATACACTCAGCAACACACACAAAATAAAGTAAAGGTTATTTTAAAGGTCACCGAGACCCATAATACACTTGCGAACATTAACTCCTAGTCAAAACCAGTGATGGAGGAAGGTCATTGGTTAATTAAATAAAGAAGCTGCTTGCCCTGATAGGTTAAAACATAGGTGGGAGGAGTAAACAGAACAGAATGCTGGGAGGAAGAGGAAGTGAGGTCAGACTCGACAGCTCTCCTCTCAGGGGCAGATGCCTCGGAGAGACACTATGCTCCACTCTTGTGGGCAGAGGCGAGAGCTCTGCTCTCTGAGGCACACCTGATGAAGCTCCGACCCAGGATGGATGTAGGCTAGAATCTTCCCGGTAAGCGCACCTTGGGGCGCAACACAGATGATTAGAAATGGGCTAAATTAATATGTGAGAATTAGCCTAGAAGAGGCTAGATAGAAATGGGCCAAGCAGTGCTTAAAAGAATACAGTGTCCATGTAATTATTTCAGGGCATAAGCTAGACAGGCAGCCGGGGTGCTGGGGATGCAGCCCCGCCGCTCATATTTCAACAAAAACCAGTGTGCCTTACATATAAAAGCAAGTTCTCTGAAAGGTACATAGCGTGAGATGAAGGAGAAACAGGAATTATTTGAAATCTTTTGGTTGGAAACAAAAAAATTAGTGAAACTTCCTATTGGGTATGCAGAGTCTGAAGTTACAATGATCTTTTACCACATTATTATAGCAGAATCAGGACGTGTGTGAAAATAAGTAATATTTATATAACAAATGTCGCTATAGCCATTGCTACATAACAGGTCTGTGGAGTATAGCTCACAATACTGTAAAAAGCAAATTAGATTTCACATAAATAAAGAAGAATGTATGAAGTTTGAAACCTCTAGGATTTTTAAATGAATAATATCATGGCAGGATGAAGCACTCCAATTGTGCGTTGCAGTTGATGGACATTTCATACATCATTTATTAAGAATAAACCAATATTTAAAAATCAGATAAAACCCTTTTCTTTCTCATGGACATCATTTAAAATCATTCTTGTGTGGTGATCTTGTGTGTGCAAACTCACTCACCTTTGCTGAGCCATTTCTTTTAAGAGCAGAGTGCCTATAATTGAATTCCTATCATCCACTCCTCCTCATTTTATTTTTTTATTTCTGCAGATGTATCTGTAAAGACAGTTGGCATCTCATCAGCAAAAGCAGCAGCTGGAGAAAGGCCATCCCACGTGCTCTGTCAAGGGAATTGCAAGTTTAGGTGGGGTTTTTGATAGACATCAAGGATTCGCTGACATAACATAGATTGCAGGCTTCCATTCCGTTATTTGTGCCTTTCCTCTCTTAATGGAAATGAAAGTGTTGTAAAGGAGAAGAGATACAGGCTTTGTTGAAGGTACAGTGTTAAAGTATCAACTGAGAAATTCGTATATGGTCAGTACTTATATATCCGATGACACCAATTCAACTTAGAAATCCCCCAATTTTCTGGGAATCTCTATGAAAGCTGACCAACAATAATGAATCAGTAACATCCTACAGAGGTTACAGAGTGCTTTGCTTGTTTGGTTTGAGTGTGTGTGTGTGTGTGTGTGTGTGTGTGTGTGTGTGTGTGCTTGGTGTGTGTTATACAAGTATGTGTGCATATACGATTGCATATGTGTGGATACGAACATGTGGTGGGTGAGTGTGCGCATGCAGAGGTGCAAAGCAGATAGGTGTGCCCACTACAATCTACCGCAATTGATCTTTAATTTATGGTGACAGTGTCTCTCACTGAATACAGTACTTGCCAATTCCAGTTCATCTAGCTAGCCCACTCTCTCTGGGGATTCCCAGTCTCTGCCTCCCAAGAACTAAGATTACAAGCTGTCTTGCTTGCCCACCTTTTTTTTTTTTTTAACTTGAATTCTGGAGATCCCAACTCTGGTCCTCACACTTGGGTAGCATTTGCTTTATCAACAGAGCTGTCTCCTCAGCTCCAGTATAGATTACTCTTTCCTAGGGCTGTTACTGGTTATGTGCCTTTTTCTATTTTTCTAACATTAGTAAACTGTTTCTTTCCTAAACTCTCCTATTAGGTGGACTTAAAAAAAATACAAACTAGACACACTTTCCCAGAATGTGGGCCTGCAGATCCCCTCCCCCCCCCGCCACCTCCTGTTGACAGTTCTTCAGTGCACCATCCTGCATGCAGCAGGCTCAGAGTCAAACCTCCGTGTAAAGCCAGAGAGGGAACTGTAATAACAGCATCCCTGGTAGGCTTGGTTGAACATACGACAAATGGACATTATAAAGCTGTCAACATATGCTGTGTTTGATTCATGCTTAATTAAAAACCACAGCAATAAAGAAGTGAAGCAGGCCTCACCTGTCAAATCCAGCGTTCATTTTAAAGGAACTTTTTAAATTTTAAAATGACATCATATTTCTTGCAGTAATTTGGGGAAATGGGTTTCATTTTCAGCAGGGCAGATTGAACTCTGCTGTTGATTTCCACTCCCCCTAGAAAGGAAAGTGATGAAAATCTTGCTAATAAAAGAATAAACCTACAAAGACAAAGAGAATTAGAGAGAAGACAGCAGCAGGTGAGAGATGCGAACAAAATTTTGGAAGACGAAAAGCAGATGGAGGCGTGGTAATCTAATTGGTAGAGCGAGATGAAATTGAGGACCGGCAAACGAGACTATTAGGAGGTAGCTAGCTGAGTCACCCTTCAGGAGCTTGGGCGGGCTTCCAGTGCAGAAATGTGTCTTGGAACCCACGACCCTACAGATTGTTTCTCCCTCTCTAGCAGAAGACAGAGAGCCAGAATGGGATGCCAAAACACTGGTTTAAAGCAAGAACTTGCTTAAATGAAAGACTGTGTTGAGCAGTTAAAAGCCCCACCCCACTAAACACCTACTCTTCTACTGTCAGTGTCCACAATGACTCCAACAACAAACAAGGCAGGACTCCAACAGCCATAACTGTCAGTTTACCCCGGGCAGACTGAACGGTAATGCCTGTTGTCTCGATCCTTCTTTAGCTTTTGTTGTTTGTAGATGACAAACAAGCTATCATGGGCCTTGGGAAATGGCTCATTGGATTAAATTCTGGTTGCAGAAGTCTAAAGAACTAAGTTTGGATCACCAGGACCCATGTAAAAAAATCTAAGTGTGACAGTATGTGAGTGCTTTTCCAGAGCTTCAAGGTCATGTCAGGAGGACCATGGGGTCTCACTGACCAACAATCTAACCAATCAGTTAGCTCCAGGTTCAGTGAGAGAACCTGTCCCACAACATGAGAGAAAGATGTTTAACTTTGATCTTTGATCTCCACATGTGCGTGTATAGATAATCACACCTGTGCAGGTCCACACATCTACGCCTCCAAACTTTTCAAGAGGCAAAAAGATTCTTCACTCACCATTGTTCATTACTCCTTGATTAATAATGGCATGAGAAACTTTTCTGTGCTTTTATCATTTCAATACACTCTTCGATGTACTTTGGCCCTTAAGTGGATTTGCTATCATTGCAAAGGACTTTCTGAAACTTCAGTTTTTGTTTTGTTTTAATTTTTGAGTGCTAACAAAACAAATACAAAAAGCAGTGTGTACTCACAATGGATTCTAATCAAACGTATAGACAGAAAAACAAAACTAGACTGATTATATGGCCTAATTTCCAGACCATGTAAGGGCACAGAAATCAACCAGTGTGATCATGTCATAAAGACAGAAAAGCATCTTGGGAAAAATGCCGAGTGAAGGGTGTGTTGGCAAAGATCTAAGGAAATTCCTAATGAAAGACATTCTCACCATCAAATTAGGCTACAGTAACTGGAAGTCCACATGCCAACCCCACTGAACCTCAAGTCAAATCTCATTACCGCCCCACAACATGTCAACCTTAAGCCTACAAGATTCTGGAAGAGATGTGGTAGAAATTTCTGATGACACTGAGCAGAAATTTTCTAGAATTAGTAGTCAATTAGATTGAATTAGCTCCCAGACTGAAAATAAAAGAATTCTACTTGAGAGTTCAGGAAATCAAAAATTCCAAAAGATGTTATTGAGAAAATGAAAATACAAGCCACATGATGCCAGAAAATGTGTGGCAACCCTATTTTTGAGAAAAGGATAGATCAAGAATATGTATAGAGTGTAATTCGGTGAAAAGTCAACTTATCTAACATGTACAGGGTTCTGGGTTTGATTCCCAAAATTGTAAAAAGAATGTGTGTGTATGTGTGTGTTTAATTTTTTATGTATAAAAACAAATTCTTATTAAAATGGACAAAATGATAAATCCATGACTTTCTTTGCCAGAAAACCTAATGAAGCAAAATGTAACCCTCTGGGAGGTGGTTTGTCAAAGCTATATATGAATCAGCTAAAAGAGCTTCCAATAGTTGAAAAAGTAATGACTTAGGCAATGACAGCAATGAATTATTGGATTACTTACAGAAATATTTATTCATGAAAATACAGTTTCATGAACCCACCTCTATTAATATCAAACAAATGATAAATAAGCCACAAGGCATAAGAACTAAAACCCTTCTGTATAGAATTACAGATTATATATACAAATATTCACTCTCAAAAAAATTACTTTGAGGGCCATGAGGTAGCTGAACAGATCAAAGGGCTTACCACCAGTGACTGAGTTCCATCCCCAGGATCCACGTGCAGGGAGAGAAGTGAGGGTTGTAAGTTGTCCCCTGCCCCGTGCTCCCACACAATTCCATCCTCTCTGCACACACATACATTAAATAATAAATATGCAATTGAAAAATTAGCCAGCCGGTGCTGGTGTACACCTTTAATGGCAGCATTTGGGAGGCAGAGGCAGGTGGATCTCACTGAGTTAGAGTCCAGCCTGGTCTCCCAAGCAAGTTCCAGGACAGTCAGGACTGTTACATAGAGAAACCCTGTCTCAAAACAAACAAACAAAAACAAAAATAAAGTGAAAGAGACTTCTTTGGATTATACTGAAGAAAGATACAAGAACCAGTGACATGTCTTAGCAAGTAAAAGTGATTGCTGTGCATACTGATGACCGCCCCCCCCTCTCTCTCTGACACACACACACACACACACACACACACACAAGCAATAATAATCAAAACAAACAGCATATAGAAGGAAATCCCATATCAAATTTCTTTTCTTTTTCTCCTAGCTTTTAGGAGCTTTATTTTTCTTCCACCTGTTTTTCCTCTTTGCAAAGGTGTCTGCAGATGAGTTCAGGACCACTCAGGAGCTGCAGACCAGTACTCTGTGACTGGCTGGGCACTCAAGTCTTCAGTGGGGAACTTCTGGATGGATACAGAGTGCACCTGCACACCGTCAGACCAGTCTGTCACCTTTGGGTGAACAAGAGTGACTTCAGGAGATGGTACAGTTCGTTCACCCTGAAATTCCACCTTGGTCACAACCTTCTCCACAGCAGCCTGCTCTTCTCAACCTCCTCTAAGTCTTTATAAAAAAGATCAGGCATAACCTCCCATGGACTATTATGAGAGATAGAGCCACATAGGCGGAGTACTTCCTGGGCCAGCATCCACCGCATCAGATGCACCGAGTGAGCTCCCTTGCTGTTCAGGATGGTAGTGTCTATGCTTCATAGAGGAGAGAGAGAGTCTATGTTATACAGAGCAATGGTGGGCAGGTTGGTCCCAGATGCTTTTAAGTGGGGTTGGTGGTCAGCTCTGGGATCAGTGACCACTAGAAGCCGTGGCTCCCTGAAGGCTGCTTGAATCTGGTTAGTTAAGGTCCCTAGCATGAAGCAGCCAGCGATTGAAGTGGCTCCAGCGGCAGCAGCAAGCTTCAGCACAGTTCACAGGCCAGTGTTCCTCCTGGAGGCAACAACGTTGACATCAGCAAGGTTCTCCATGGTAGCAATAGCCTGAACTGCAACCAACAGCTTCTCCAAGGTCCTCTTCAGATTTACCATCCCTTTTCCAGTTCTAGAGATACTGCTCCATCTGAAAGCCAAGGTTAGTGTCACCTAGCTGGGTTCCAGGGGCAAAAAATTTGTCGTCATCCTTCTTTATCTTCAAGACATCAAGGGCTTCAGACATTACATAAGTTTCTCTTTAAATTATGACAGGAATCAAGAACAATGCATGCCCTAAATACAATTTCTTTAGGGGAAAAAAAGTCAGAAGAGGAACTCTACTGTGAGGCTCTGTGTCAAACATGAGCTTGATCCAGTGGTTAAAGCTACAGTCCCAGTGGTAAAGGAAGTTGATAATAAGCGTGACTGCTATGGTATAATGGAGATAGAACCTTTGCCATTGTGTCTTCCAGCCCTGTGGCCTTTTATTCATTTCTCTGTCAATATAAAATGGTCCTTTAAAAAAATTAGTCTACTTATGAGAAACTGAATAACTACCAAAAGAGAACATAGAACAATTAATAGTCCATAAAGACTCTCAAGATCATTACTAATTAAATTACTACAATTAAATCTTGATTAGAAGCCTCTGCACCTTGGATTTTTCAAAATAAAAGACTGACCTCATCACGTGTTGATGTAGACATGGAGTAACTGGACTGTTGATGTAGACATGGAGTAACTGGACTGTTGATGTGTTTCCGACAGAATTCCAGTAACTACTCTGAAAATCAAAGTGTCAAGCCCTTCAAAAGTCAACGTGTGTCCATGATATGGTTCATTTAGCAGACTCCTAGGCTCTGGCTTGAGAAAAATGAAAGCATATCCTTATAAAAAATTCCCAGTAGCTTTATTCATAATCCAGAGAATGGGAATATAGTTAGGCTGATTCATGATCAAGTTCATGGGTGAAGAATAGTTTTGGGCCGGAGACACGGCTCACCCCAGTGCAGCCAATCACCCACACTGGCTGGCTCACAACTGCCAAGAACTCCAGCTCCAGGCATCTGGTGTTCTCAGGCACTCGCATGTGTATGGTACATACAAGCTCGTGTAGGCAAACACGAGCATAAGTGTACATAAATCTTTTTCAGAAACTGTCTTAGCCACACAATGTAGTCTCTTCATTAAAAATTAGAATTTGCTAGTAGCATGAATGGACCACAAAATAACTGTACTGAATGAATGCGGCCATTTGAAAACAAAGAAAACTCCTGTTGGGTGTATAATATGTACCTTATATATTCATACCTCTCCCTATTTTAATTTATTAAATTCTGCTCTTTAAAGTTGTACAGTCTAGTAAAAGGCATTTTCACCCTTCTGACTTGACTTGGAGATTTTTTTTTTTACCAAGTTAGGGCCGTTTGCTTGCAAATATCTTATTAAATTCATAATAAGCATCATTAAAAATGCTTATTTTCCTAATATGACCATATCACTGAACCTGGTGTTTTCATAGTAAAGCATGCTCACAGGGAAGACAAAGCCCATATAACTGTGTCAGTTAAAGAGGTAGGTATGGAAACCTAGCTGACACAGGGAGGAAGGTGGCAGGGTACTTTATACTTGATCTTAGCCAAAAGGCCTGGAACTGATACATTTTAAGAGGACTCCCATCTAGAAAAGTTCATTAAGTCTAACATTGCTTGAGAAAGAAAGGGAGATGATAAGGAATTGAGGGAAGGATTGAAATGAATGAAAAAAAGGAAGAAGAAAGACAAAAGAAAGGGAGCAAGAAGACAGGAAGGAAAGAGAGAGAGAGAGAAGAAGGGAGTGGGGAAGAGAAGAGAGGTTGGGGGTGAGGGAGAAGAATGGGAAAGAGGAAGCCACCTACCAGAAGCCGAAGTTTTGACTCTCCAGTGTCAATAATTTGAACTTTTGAAATCTCTTGCAGAGAATACGAAATATTTTGTTTTATGATGGAAGAAAAGAAATATAAATACTCAGGATATGTATGAGATATGGTCCCAAATGAGAGTTAAATGGACCAGGACAGTAAACAATTACATGACTCACGGAGCAGGGTGGCAGAGCAGTAAGTACCATCCATCAAAAACTTTGAGAACAGTTGATTACCACACAGAATCTAGGACTCGGAGAAGTTAGTGCACAGCATCCGCGTCTGCTGTCTGAGGTGGTAAGACGAAACCCCACATTGAAGAAAATTCATCTCCAATTTGGCATTCTCTTTCCTGCTATGACAAAGATTGGCTTTCTGTTTGTTTCCCGGTGTATTTCCTTGCCTCTCTAACTGAAATAAACTCTGTTTTGCTTTTTAAAAGGGTTTCTATTGCTGTGATAAACACCATGACTCAAAAAAGAGGAAAGAGTTTATTTCCACTTACAGTTCTGCATCACAATCCTTCTCTGAGGAAAGTCAGAGCAGGAGGAACTCAAACAGAACCTGGGGACAGGAGCTGGAAAAGAGGCCATGGAGGTATGCAACTTACTAGCTTGTTCCCCGTGTCTTGTTCAACCTGGTTTCTTATACCATCTTGGACAACCATCTTCCAGGATTGTCACTGCTCACAGAGCTGGGCCCTCTCATGTCAATCATTAATCAAAAAAACACACTACAGACATTCCCACAGGTAGATCTTAGAAGCACAATTTCTAGATTGAGAGTCCCTCTTCCCATAGATCATAGACACCTCCATGTTGAGCCTCTACAGGATTGCCACTGGTAAATTTTAGGAAACCTCTTGACATTCAAGGCATATTGCATTTCAGATTACTGATGAGGCTTTAGCCATCTGTAATTTCAGTTCATTCAAAAACAAAAACAAAAAACTAGACAGTGTGGCTTAATGGCTCTTCTAGAGAATATTCACTGTGAAAATATTACATACACACACTTTAACACATTCCTTTGACTTTCAGAGACTTAATAATATGAAGTATGGTGGTAGAAAATGCAATTATTGTGTCTTATTTTTGTTGTTTCAGAATGGCCATGTAGTTTCTGAATTATACAGCACAGCTGTGGAGTAGTTATAAAGCCAATGTTTATGTTTTGCTTATTTCAGATTAAAAATTATAATTAAATAATAACCAGTAAAATTTGACCATACATGCTAATAGAAGTCTATAATCCCAGGAATCGGGAAACAGGATAGGAGGACCAGTAATTCAAGACTATCCTCAGATGCAGCAAGTTTGAGGGCAGACTGGGCTGGGGGACCTTCTACCCTGCAAATAAATAAATATTACCAAAATTGGTCAGTTAATTAAGTGACTTGAAGGGAAATTCAGAACAAAAGAGAATAAAGATACAGTAGTATATATTAGTACCTCTAGCTTTGGAGAAAACAACTCATGAATTATGAATAATAATGTGGTCTGCTTCTTCATGCATATGGTGAAATCATTAGATCTGTTTCTCTCTCCGTATCTATTCAACATAGTTCTTGAAGTTCTGGCTAGAGCAATAAGACAACAAAAGGAGATCAAGGGGATTCAAATTGGAAAGGAAGAAGTCAAACTTTTGCTGTTTGCAAATGATATGATAGTATATGTAAGTGACCCCCAAAACCTCTACTAGGGAACTCCTCTAGCTGATAAATACCTTCAGTAATGTGGCAGGATACAAGATCAACTCAAAAAATTAATAGAATTCCTATATACCAATAATAAAGAAGCTGAGAAAGTAATCAGAGAAACATCACCCTTCACAATAGCCACAAAACCCGAAATTTCTTGGGGTAACACTAAACAAAGAAGTAAAAGACTTGTTCTACAAGAATTTTAAGCCTTTGAAGATAGAGATTGAAGAAGATAACAGAAAATGTCTTTACATGACTCCTATGCTCTTGGATAGGTATGATCAACATAACAAAAAATGGCAATCCTACCAAAAGCAATCTATAAATTCAACACGATCCTCATCACAGACCTTGAGAGAACAATAATCAACTTCATATAGAAAAACGAAAAACCCAGGATAGCCAAAACAATTCTGTATAATAAAGGAACTTTCAGAGGCATCACCATCCCTGACATCAAGCTCTATTATAAAGCTACAAGAATGAAAATAGCTTGGTATTGGCATAAAAACAGACTGATTGACCAATGGAATTGAATCAAAGACCAGGATATTAATCCACACACCTACAAACACCTGATTTTTGACAAAGAAGCTAAAATTATACAATGGGAAAAAGAAAGCATCTTCAACAAATGGTGCTGCCATAACAAGATGTCAACATATAGAAGAATGCAAATAGATCCATATCTATCCCTATGCACAAAACTCAACTCCAAATGGACTGAAGACTTCAACATATATCTGACCATACTGACCCTGATAGAAGAGAAAGTGGGAAGTAGCCTTCACTGCATGGGCACAGGAGACTGCCTCCTAAATATAACACCAGTAGCACAGACACTGAGAGCAACACTAAATAAATGGGACCTCCTGAAACTGAGAAGCTTCTGTAAAGCAAATGACATAGTCAATAAGACAAACAAGCAGCCCACTAAATGGGAACAGATCTTCACCAACCCTACATTAGACAGAGGACTGATCTCCAAAATATACAAAGAGCTTGCTTCACTGGCTGTGGTGTCCCCACTTCTACCTTACTAACTGTTCAACTCATTTGCCATCTGCAATTGAGTGTTCTTCATACCCATCCTTTTGGTATCTAGTGATTAGTCTGGGGCATTCCGAGACAGAAGAAAACGAGAAATGCTTAAGAAGCTGCATCTCTGCAATGTTACACGTTCACAACCTCTCTTTCCCTTCTCTTTGGCCAGAATGTCCCTGCAACCCCAAGTTGTGCCCAGATGTTTAGAGACATTCAGTTCGCAGGAGTCGTCCCTGTAATATGTCCGTGGTTTATTTTGAGATGTGTGCTGTGGCTCGGGCTGCTGCTATAAAGCTGTGGGTTGCTATTTCCTTTTTGCCAGAGGAGTTCTTTATAATTTCAGTAAGATCCTCTCTGCGGGAAATGATGTCCTCTAATGCAGATTTCCCGCCGACGTCCACAAATATTTCTCCGTGGGGTTTTCTGTTTCGGCCATTTCAATGTACTCATATCACTTTAAAATTCATTTTTACTTACATTCTTCTGATTTTCACCAACTAGTAATTTTAGCCTTAGATTTTTTTTTGTCATGTTCTCTCTAAATCTTAATGCCCTAGACGTCTGAAGTTTAAAGCAAAAGTGTTGCTTTTCCTTGAACCTCATTTCAATATGGAACAACATTAAGTATGAATATTAAGTAAAAGTGAAATTCTTCCTCATGGCTAATGTGGTTAGCTTGGCTTTCAAAATAGAACAGAATACTTCCTGGCAATTTACATGACACCCTGGCTGCAAGTAAAACAATATTCTTGTTTGGGTATCACTTTCAAATACATATTTTTTTCCCAACCTCTTGACTAGTTCTTTGGTTTAAGCTTTTCAATTTCAACCTCAATTTCAATAAACTTTATTGGCATGGCAAGGAATGCAAGCATGGCTAGAATCCATAAATTATGTTTGTGACTTTAGGGCACCAAGTGTCACAGAGGTAATGGATATTTTCCCCTTACATCTTCATTTTCCATTAAGTGAGGGAAAGAATAGAGGACACTGGAGCTCGAGAAAGACAGGGAAGTGGGGGAAATAGAGACTTCTCCATCCTGCTGCTTTCAGAAAGGAGCCAAGAGCAGGAAGCAAATATTTCTTTCACAAAATAAAAGAAATAACAATTCAAAATTTTATTGCCAAGTAAAATTCGAATTGTAGATGTTATTGAACTTTTGTAAAGCTCAAAATTCATACAACATTGCAATACTTTTATAAAAAAATAAATGTATGCATTCAAAAATCAGTACTTAAAATAGTAAAAGGCAGCCAGACTGTGGTGGTGCACGCCTTTAATCCCAGAACTCAGGGAGGCAGAGGCAGGCGGATCTCTGTGAGCTTGAGGTCAGCCTGGTCTACAAAGCAAGTTCCAGGACAGCCAGAGATTCACAGAGAAACTCTGTCTCGAAAAACAAACAAACAAAAATCATAAAAGGCATCCTCCATATATATTAAATTCATATCACAGTTTTGTAAAGATAGATGACAAATTCTGGTTACACTTTTCCCTGCCCCCTATTTTTTAGTCCCTCTTAATGAGTCCTCCCTCCTTGCACCAAGTTTATTCCTCTTCTGAACTGAATGTTTTAAAGATGAAAAAGATTATAGCCTTGGCATGATGACATGCCTTTAATTCTAGAACTTAGAAGGCTGAAGCAGAGAGATCTCTGTGAGTATGTGATAGTAAGTTTCTGGCCAACCAAGACTACATAATGAGATCCTGTCTCAAAATAAAATATAAAAAATAAAAAATATATGTATATGAAAATATCCATGCAGGCACTGGCAGAGGACAGAAGTGGGTATAAGATCCCCAGGAGCAGGAGTCACAGACAGTCATGAGGCACTCAATGTGGGTGTTGGGAATCGAATTTGGGTCCTCTCAACTACTGAGCCAGCTCTCCTGCTGCTGTTGTATATTTTTCAAGGTTGACAAACATCATAAGTTTCAAGTAAAAATTTAATGAATAACTCAAGCATTTAGCATAGTCTGTACTGCTTTCCCAGCCTTTTTTTGTTGCACAATGAACCATTTATTTATACAAAAAATTCTTTAATATTTTCCACAGTTGGTCTATACGTTTAGCCTAATACGTAAAAATGCATTTTAAATTAATTAGAGCTTAGAAACTCTAAACACAGTTATTGGTGACTTTCTTATATGTTGGAAGCCATAAAACACAAGGTTTTTGTTGTTCTTTGTTTTTTTGAGATAGGACTCTCTATATAGCCCAGGTTAGTTTGGAACTCACTGTGTAGACCAGATTGTCCTGGAACTCACTATGGAAAACAGGCTGGCCGTAAACTCACAGAGATCCACTTGCCTCTGTCTCTGCCTTCTGAGTACTGGATTAAAGCAACACACATGCCAAGCAAAACACAGGACTCTTGTAGAACCGCTATATTTGTACCCCAAAGTAACACAGTTTCTGTCAATTCCAGTTCTCGTAATTTTGATCAACAAAAGAAAAAAGTCATGATGCATTTGCAATTGTACAAAATAATACTATATTCCTGACAGAAAATTAATTTTCGTTTTTAAGAAGTTGTCTTTTCCTTAATTCCCCTTATTGTATGGGTTGAGTGTTTGGGAACAATATTTGAGACCAGATTCTGCCTTATTTCAAACCTTTTCCCTTTACTATCTGCCTGTGTCTGATGCCAATCACCACAAGGCAAGTTCCTGGAGTGATGTAATCTCTAGTCTGTATATCTACAATAGGACACTGAGCAAGTCAACACAGGTTATACCAGGAAGCCTGATCTACACTCAGCAATGCCCTCTACTAACTGTGGGTTCTTCTGCCTTTATACTACAGATGTTTGGGGCTAGATAAATCTGTAGTGAGGTTAGAGACACTTTGTCAGTTCCGAGATGTTTGGCAGTATCCCATTTTTTTGGCTCAGGGATACCAGAAGGATTCCCAATCTAAATCCCCAACATGTTTCCTAGAGGGCAGATTCTCCAGTTGAGAGCCACTATACTAAACATATTTGACACTTTATCTTGTTAAACATGTGGGCAATGTAGTGATTGTTTGTAATCTAATAAAGTTTTCCTGAAGATCAAAGTGCAGAGTTAAGCCACTAGCTAGTCAAAGAAGCTAGATAGTGGTGACACATACCTTTAATCCCAGCACTTGGGAGTCAAGAGGCAGATGGATGTCTGTGAGTTCAAGGACACCCTGGGCTACTCTAGACGAAACCAGTCTCTAAGAGAAACAGAGCCAGGTGGTTTTTGGTTCACACCTTTAATCCCAGTACATGAGAGTCACATGCCTTTAATCTCAGCACTAAGGATGTGGAAACAAGAGAGATACGGCTGGGCAGAGAGAGGAATATAAGGTAGTAGGAGACAAGAGCTGAAATGCGTCTGGAGATGGTTTGAGGATTTGTAGACAGAATTGCCCATTCAGTCTGAGTATTGGTAGAAGTATGAATTCTCTAGTGGCTGGATGCTCTGCTTTTCTGATCTTCAGAATTAACCCCTGTATCTGACTCTGGGTTTTTATAATTAATGCCAATTAAAATTCATGCTACAGGCAGCATGCACACATGATGTACACAGACACACGTGCAGGCAAAGCACTGTTACATACAAAATAATAAGAAAATAAGTTTTAAAAATGTGTAGGCACATAGAATCCCACTCTAGCCCCTGCTATGTAATATCCTCATAGTAATTTTCTTGAAACCAACCTGCTAAATATTGATATGAGGAGTATCTCTTAAAGAAAAGCAAGCCAAAGGCACACTCATTACATTGCACAGTAGGGCAGTTTGAACCTTCAAACCTTCCAGGTCCTTTATTCATTATAAATATTAACTGTGAATTAAGATTATTAAGAGGTGGAAATTTGCCGAGTGGTGGTGGCACATGCCTTTAATCTTAGCACTTGGGATGTAGAGCAATCTCTCTGAGTTTGAGTTTAGCCTGGTCTACAGAGTAAGTGCCAGGGTAGGGTCCAAAGCTACACAGGGAAACTCTGTCTATAAAAAACAAAGAGAAAAAAAAAAAGAAATGGAAATGAAAATTGATTTAGTTAAAAATATTACACAGTAAAATTGCCTTACAAATTTACTTCTGCCTCTGAAACCCATTAGGAAACTTAATGTTAGACATAGGCAGTAACCTTATTTTGATTCCCAAATAATGTGAATTCCCCTTAGTCCACCATAGTCAAGACATAGGAAAATATTTGAATAAGACAGAGGATTTGACATGTCTGAATTTTCCATTACCTCTGAATTCTTGTCAATAGAAAGAGGAATTTCCAAATCTTTCCCTAATCAACTTCATTCTTTAAGAAGAAAATGTCACCCAGATAAGTCAATACACATTTCTCAAACAACACTAGCTTTAAAAAAGATTTATTTTTATTTTATGTATATGAATGTTTTGCCTCCATGTATCTATGTGCACAATGTGTGTACAATGTCCATGGAGGCCTGAAGAGGGTTTTTATCTTCTGAAACTGGAGTGACAGACGGTTGAGAGGATCCGCATAGATACTAAGAACCAAGTCTAGGTCTTCTGCAAGAGTAATAAGTGCTCTTAACTTCTGAGATGTCTCTCCAGCCCCTGTCACAGGACTACCTTTTAAAAGTTCTTTTTTTAAATACATTAGATTAAGAAACTAAGTATTTAATTGACTTAAACATGTTTGTTTTTTGTTTTTTTTGTGTTTTTTTTTTTTTGGTTTTTTTTTTCGAGATAGGGTTTCTCTGTGGCTTTGGAGCCTGTCTTGGAACTAGCTCTGTAGACCAGGCTGGTCTCAAACTTACAGAGATCTGCCTGCCTCTGTCCCCTGAGTGCTGGGATTAAAGGCGTGCGCCACCATCGCCCGGCTGATTTAAACATGTTTCTTTACTGCAATGTAGTACTTCCCAAATGTGCTCGAAAATGAAACCATTTCATCACAGGACTTTTTCTCTTGGATGCTAATATTTCTAGAAAACAACTTGCTGAATACTGGTACAATGGTAAGAGTATTTGGGGGCTCAGATCTTTACTGCAAAAATTGTTGTAATAAACTCCACTGATATCTTCAAGCCTCTGAAATCTTATATGACTAGGATACAAATAAGTTCATCTGGTACATTATTATTTGATTACCATTAACAGAAACAAAGTATCTTGTTGTAGTTTCTGAGCCACCTGGTCCCAGAGTAGTTTAGTCCCAACAAAACACACAGAAGCTTATACTAGTTATAAATTGATTGGCCTATTAACTCTGGCTTATTATTAACTAGTTCTTAACAACTAAAATTAACCCATAATTCCTATCATAACTCATGTGCCTTACTCAGTGAGATATTCTCATCTTCCTTCCACTTCATCTGGTTGGTGACTGCAGATTCTTTTCCCAGAATTCTCCTAGTCTGCTCGCCCCACCTATATTTTCTTCCTGGCTACTGGCCAAATAGCATTTTGTTAAACCAATACAAGTGACAAATCCTTACAGGGTACAAGAGCAATATCCCATAGCATCTTGTACATCCCATGAATGGTTTGTCTTTGTCACCAAGTTGAGTGGATTTAGAATCACCTAGGAGATACACACCTCCCAGGTGTGAAGCTGTTTCTCAAGAGGTTCCCCATCAGCTGATGGAGAAGACTCTGAATGTGGACACCAAAGTAGTGGACTGTGGTTCTGGCCTGAATAAAAAGGAAGAAGTCAGCCTCATGAGTAGCAACATTCAACCCTCTTTCATCCCCAATTATGGATACAATGTGACCAGCGGACCTTCAACCATGCGCTGAAAGAAACCTTTCCTCACCTCAGTTGCTTTTCCTCAGGCATTTTGTCACAGCAGTGAGAAAAGAATAGTTACTATAAGTGTTTTTATGTGTGTTTGAGTATACTCCTTGAAGTAGCCTAGAGGAAACACTGCTCTGAAGTCACAGAGAAGATAATTTATATTGTCTTTTAATTTTATTAGCTCTTTCCTAATGTGAGAGGGAGAATGGAATCTGCCTCAGTTCAAGAAAATTCTTTTTTTATATAAATCTTTATTTTTTTAATATTTATTTATTTATTATGTATACAATATTCTGTCTGTGTGTATGCCTGCAGGCCAGAAGAGGGCACCAGACCTCATTACAGATGGTTGTGAGCCACCATGTGGTTGCTGGGAATTGAACTCAGGACCTTTGGAAGAGCAGGCAATGCTCTTAACCTCTGAGCCATCTCTCCAGCCCAGATTTATTTTTTATGTATACAACTTTCTGCCTCCATTTATACTCACATGCCAGAGGAGGGCACCAGATCTCTTTACAGATGGTTTGGAGCCACCATGTGGTTGCTGGGAATTGAACTCAGGACCTCTGAAAGAGCAGACAGTGCTCTTAACCACTGAGCCATCTCTCCAGCCCCTCAAGAAAATTCTTAATAATTATTTGTAAAAATCTCTTGGCTGTAGAAGAAACAAACAAGTATGCCTTTTATATTTCTATTTTAAAATAATCTTATTCAAAACTGTATTCTTCTTGGTAAGGTTATATACTAAATAAAGCCATGGTAGTGTCTAAGTATTGTTTTACAATTTTTTCCTTTTAATTTTACTGTAGAAACATAGACTATTTTTGTAATGAGTAAAACAGTTATCTTTCATAATAAAAAAATAACATTTTATTAAAATAATAAAACATTCAGGTTTTTTTGAGACAGGGTTTCTCTGTGTAGCTTTGGCAGTCCTACAATTTGCTCCGTTGACCAGGGTGACCTTGAACCCACAGAAATATGTCTGCCTCTCCCTACTAAGTGCTAGGGTTAAAGGCATGTTTCACAATTGCCTGACAACATTCAATTTTTTAATCTCAATGTCTGATGATGCTTTTGTGCTCCTAATAGTAGGAGACCATGTCTATTTAGGTAGTGCTAGACAAGGCACAGGTTTTTTTTAACATAAAATAATTATAGACTTTAGAACTCAAAGGAATCATAAGGATAATCTTCCATAGATTTTTCCATGAAAAATGAAAATTTGGATTTTAAGGTGTATGTGTAGGGAGCAGGAAGTCAACAATATGTGTCAACATTTTGTTCTGTCTGACAAAGAATTGATAAAAGGAGTTCTGATGGCTAGAGAGATAGCTCAGAGCCATCCTGAGCCACGACTAGAGAGTGGTTAAGAGCACTTGCCTTCCTGGCAGAGGACCTGGTTCAATTCCCAGCACGAATGTGGTGAATTACAACCACGTGTAACTCCAGTCCCAGGGGATCTGATGCCCTCTTCTGACCTCTGCAGGCACCAGGCGCACAGATGGTGAACAGTCATACACTCATGCAAAACGTGCATAAGTATAAAATAAAAATGAACAAATCTTAAACGTAAAGAAGAGAAATGCTGAGGTTCCTTACAATGTTAACTCCATTCTTCATTTTTCCAGTTACTTCCATGCTCTGTAATTGGTACCGAAGTTCTTTCTCTCGTCTCTTCTGATGTGCTTTCAACAGGGCTGGGGAGGGGCTCGTCGCTCAAGTGTGGGCACTTATCCGGTGTGTATGAGGGCCTAGGCTCAATCCCCAGTACTCAAAACCAAGTCAATGGCAAAAATTCAGGTAGTTTTCAGAAAGTCTTAGGGTGCTTACATGACCCTTTCTCTCTTCTGACACATTCTCCCCAATAATGGTCCACGTGGCCTCTCTCCCAGAAATGTCTGCTGCCTTCCTGGGATTCTTGAGGTCTTTTCCTCAGTCTTCCCCATATTTTCTTTGTATTCATTTTCTATTTTTCCCTCCTTCTCTCACCCAGGCCAACTCCAACTTAGGCTTAAAGGTTTAGTACAAGTTTCTGGTCTTCTCTGAAGGTTTCACCCATTGCCCCAAGCAGTGTGAAGGTTTTTCTACAAAACTGTCACTCACTAGAACTGCAATCGGATTTCTTGCAGTTGGATGCCCCACTGGCATATGAGTCAGCATCCTCTTATTCTTATTTTTGAAGCAACTTAACATATAATAGTTTTCTAAGTAGATGGAGATTGAATGCATAAATTCCCTTACCCACCACTGCGTATGCTTAGAAAATAATGATATAAAGAAACAATTTTAACTGAGAAGTAAATGTCTTAGAGACCATCTCTTGTCACAGAGATATGAGGTCCATAGAAACATGGCATTTTAGAAGAGTGTTATTAAATTCATAACAGATAGGTAATGATACATAGACTAGCCTGTATTAGCTGGGACAGCCCAGTCCAGGCACTGCTGGGGATGTAGAAGCAGAATACTGAGGAATTCTGGGAAGAGACTGGAAAGCAGGAGAGTGGGAAAAGTGGGAAATACAAGTCAGCAGCCCACTGGTGTTGGGAGCCCTGCATCCACAAGTGGTGGCTGCCACCTAGGACAGTTCTTCTCGACTGAAAATCAGCCGCTAAATGGCTCCTTCATTATTTTAAGTTAAATACAGTATCTACCATGTTGACATCAGAATGAATTTCACTCCCACATTTCAGTAGCAAAGCCTGACAACCAAGATCCCAAATTGTCCCCATTAGAAGTGAGAGAAACAGATGGAAGAATAGCAGAGTGAAGATATTTGTCACCTACCCTCGCTAGCAAATGACAGAAATTAATTGCTTCTGCATCTGTGTTTTCACAGCAGGGTGTGTGTGTCACACTCATGCCTGCAGAGTTTTGGCATTTCATCCTCGTCACATGCTATTCTCCTTGTCCTCTTCTCTCACCTTTTACAGGGTAGCATGTTCTTGCAGAGAGGAAATCACTCTCTCACAGTCCCTCAGTGCCTCCACATAGAGCATTAGATACAGGACGGAAGGAGAGAAGATGCTGGGAAGAGAAGATGCTGGGAAGAACTGTACCATACTGAGTAGGCACTGGAAAGCATGACACAGAGGAAAGGGTGTAACTGGATGACGAGCTGAGTGGAGAAATGGGGCTTTAGAGTTAAGAGACAGAAAAGGGCCATGAGGATGCTAAGCAACTTGCACAACCCGACTCAGATTCACTTGCATTTTCTGTGGTTGTTGCAGCGTCCTGGAAAGAGCAATGCTGCAGTTCATGCAATGGAGTAGTTAGGGACACCTTTGACTTTAGCCCCATTGCCAAGTCATTAATCTATTCCTGTGGGCTCTTTGGTAAGCTGATCAGCTACTGAGCTGCTACTTGACAAAGAGCTCTGTGCTGGGTCTTTTCATTTAACTCAGGTGTCATTTTTCTTTGAGAAATCACATCTTTGAATCAGAGCCACATAATTGCTTCTTAATAAAGAGGTAGGTTGCCAATCATTTAGAAGCATTTCAAATGCCCTCCCTTGTCCTCATAAACATATGCGTTCATTAGGATGTGTAGATTCTGTACCCAGATTTCTTCTTCTCCACAATTTTGGTGAGTATTTAGAGGACCCTGTCAATCACCTTAATTTCTTTCCCTTAGAAAAATTCCGTGATAACGCTCAGGATATTGGTGGAGTAGATAAAAACTTAAAAGAGAGAATGATTCTGTGACTCAATGATGAATAACTTCAGATTGCATTGTAATTAAAGAGCTCACAATAGAGAAATCCTTCACCTGCATTTTACCACAGCAAGTGGCGAGCCAGCCAAATCTAAGAGTCAGCTAGAGACCTCTGCTTGCGACATCCATTGCGAAACCTTAAAGTCTCAATTCAGTTAGCCCAGGCTGCTCTTGAATTACTCTGTAGATAAGGATATCCTTGAAGTTCTGGTCCTCCTGCCCCCACCTCCTCAGGGCTGGGATTACAGGCTTGTGTTATCACAACCCAGTTTATATAGTGCTGTAACTTGAACCCAGGGCTTCATAAAAGCACCTTGTCACCTGAGCTACATCCCCAGCTTAACTTTCCATCTTTCTCCCTAAAGGTTTAAGAAGTAAGAAGATAGAATCATGTTGTTTGTTCTGTGAATGTACAAAAATCATGTATCTGTCCTACTGGGATAGCTGTGCTAACTGACCAAGGAGGCAGCTCTTCAAATAAGTATATCAAAATCCAAATAAAGCAAGAGGAATTTCAAGATAAAATTGTAAATAAGATCAGAGGAAATGCAATCTAAAACAATACTTATAAGTTGAACCAATTATTGTAACTGCAAAATTAGACTTGAGTTTCCTAGCAGCCAAAGTAAAAAAGGAAACCCAGATGGTTATACAATTATTCACAAAATATAAATATCCACAGTTAAAAAGAAAAGGCATAATCTATTCCCCATACATTCTTTTCTTATACTGAACCCAATTTTACTTTGAGCAAACATGAAGCTACTCTTGGTTTGGGGAAGTGAAGTCCAATAAAGGGCATCGTCCTGTCTGACAATTTTCATATATTACAATATTATAGTGACAATTATTCCTTCTGGACCATCTATATGCTCTACTTCTTTTTTTTTATTGTCCATCTTCCTCAACTAAAATGTGAAATCTAAGCAATAATTTTTGTCTGCTGTCTCCCTGTTGTATAAGCAGTGTCTGAAATAGTAGCTGGATCCTGTGAGACTCACAAAGACTGTATCTAAGAAATCAAACTGCACAAGAAAAGTTGGGACAAGCTGGCAGCAGAGAGGTTTTAGTCAGATGCCCTCAAGTACAGTCTGGGTCCTAGAGTTTCCTGCCCAATTATGATTTATTTACTAAAGTATTTTCCCATTAAAGGGAAGGCGTGTAGATGTAGCTTTGGCTTCTGACAGTTAGGAGGAAGGGGAAAGCCTCAAAGCTGAGATGAAAGGTCATGCAATGTCTATGTGTTCTGTTTTAACTTCATCTAGGATGCCTTGGAGCTGTGACTATAAACCTTCAGTGTCTCTCGGTGTACATAAGTGATGCTCATTGCTGTGTGCTATGCCCAAAGAAAATATCTCATCAAACACATGAAGAACATACAAAGAATTAACAATGTTGAGCTATCAAACAAGCAACACATAGAGTAAAGAAAGAAAAGGCAGACATACAATATCAGGGTTGTTCACGTATGTGCATACATGACTCTCTGTGTGTGTGAGAGAGATGGAGATAGAGATAGATAGATAGATAGATAGATAGATAGATAGATAGATAGATAGATAGATAGATAGATAGATAGACAGACAGAGATCTTTATTAGGTGAGTACATGCACATGTGTGAATATTTATTTGTATGTGTTTTACTCTGAACCTGGAGCTAATCAAATGGCCAGATTGACTGGTCAAAAAGTGACCTGTGTCTATGACCCAAACACTAGGACTATAGACATGATCCACTATTGCCTGTAGCTTTTATGTGGGTGCTGGGGATCTGAACTCATGTTATCATGCTTACACAGCTGACACTTCATCAACTGAGCTTCTGTTCCATCAGCCCCAGTGTGTTATTTTAAACTTCTCAGTGGTTGTATGACTTCCATTTTTCTAACCTTGTTTTGCGGTTATTATAAGCATTACCATTTTGTATATAGGATCTACCTATATAGGTCAAGCTGGTTTGCAATTCCTTGACTCACTAATTGTCTAGCTTTAGTCTTCCTGGTACTGAGATGGCACCTGCTTTTCTAGTATTATTAAGTGTTGGGATTTAAGCCATGGGCCTCGCACATGTTGAACAAACACTTTACGTCACAAGCCTCGGTCTTTGTCTTTTTGTTGTTGCTACTGCTTTTCGAGACAGAGTCTCACTTTGTCTGTAGGTCTGGCTGTCCTGGAACTCACCATGTAGACCAGGCTGATCTTGAATTCACTAAGATCCACCTGCTTCTGCTTCCCAAGTACTGGGTTTACTATAACCAACTAAGATCCATCTTTTAAATAATTTAGAGACAGGCAGCTAAGTTGCCTGAATTGTCCTTGAACTCACTCTATCACCACGGCAGGACTGGAACCTGTGATCCCACAGCCTCAGCCTCCTGCAGAATTGAGATGAATTTACCACCTGACCCGAGGTGTAAACTTGATTCCTAAAGAAACAACCTTCCTTTTCAATGCCCACAAACTTTTATGACTTTGGGTATAAGGAAGCGGGTAGAATGACAGTGACCTTGTGGAACAGAAAAACAGTTGTGGCAGAAAATAGACCAAACATACAGATGGTTTCGAGCCAACCTGACCAAGGTTAGCTCCTACTTTATGGGTTCCTCTGAATAAACAATACAACTGTCTTAGAGTTGCCGCTGCTGTGATAAAGGCTATCACCAAAAGCAACTTGGAGAAGAAAGGGTTTATTTGACTTAGAGGTCATAGGTCATTACTGAAGGAAGCCAAGGCAGGAATGCCAGGCAGAAACTGAAGAGTTCCTGGAGGAACTCTGCTTGCTAGTTTGTTCCTAGTGTCTTGTTCATCCTGACTTTTTATACAACACAGGACCACCTACCCGGAGCTGGCACTACCCACAGCGGGTTGAGCCCTCCCACATCAATCATTAATGAAGAAAATGCTGAACAGATTTGGCTATGGGCCAATCTTATGGAGGATTTTTCTTTTATTTCTTTTTGTTTGTTTGTTTGGTTTTTGAGCAGGGCTGATTGAAGGTGTGCACCACTCCCTCCCAGCTGGAAACATTTTCTTCATTGAGAGTCTCTCTTCCTAAACGACTCTGGCTTTTATCAAGTGACGTAAAGCTAAGCAGCACATGGCTATCCAAGATCAGCATATAATCGTTGGCCTGGATAGCAAAAGAGTTGAGCTTCAACCTTAGAAACTGTATTAACTGTGAATACACAGGAAATTGCAACTGTATTCAGTAAAATTGTACAAATTTGCTATCACAGTGTACCTTCATGTAGTAATTCAATTAAATTTTTTAAAATTTGTTCCTGTGCTGAGGTTTGACATCAGGGTCTGACATATGCTAGGCAGCTGATGTAGCACTGAACCATATCCCTAGACCGAGTATATTCTTATGAGTCCAAGTTTGTAATTAGAAACAGTATTAGGTCTACATGTAAACAGACCATAGAGCTAGAGAGGGCAGATTTGTGATTTAGCTCCACCACTTAAATAAAATGCTTAACTTATGGGCATGAAGTTTGTTGACGATTTAGAAGCTCAAATGAGGCAGTCCACGTGCATAGGTTTCCTAACGCTATTGTTATAAATCACTACAAACATAGTGGCTTAAAAATACACAAGTTCATCCTCTTCTACCTCTGTGGGTCAGAAATCTGAAAAGGGCTTAGAGGCAAGGAGGAAAGGCTGAACACATCTGGGTGACATCAGAAGAGAACCAGGAGGCCCCACCCTGGAATAAAGTCAGATCCTTTCACCAAGAGAGAAGCAAGAATTCCAGCAATCACCAACTGCTTAAGGCTTTCCCCCCTTTCCATGCATAAACCTGCAATTTTCTAGGAATCTCACCAGGGACCCAGTTTACAGGGAGAGGATATGTATTGACACCTTGTGCAATGAAGGTTCTGATTCTCCCTTATCAGATTAGAATTCCATCCAAGGAATCAACAGAGCCTTCCCACTTATCTCATTCATCAGAAGACGAGGGTGGGGGAAATGTTTCTTACCAACCTTTTAGAAGTAGCTTCAGAGCTGCCAAAATTGCATATGTGGTTAATGTTGAGCCTCTTGATGCTTACTCTCCTTTGATGAACCAGTAGCTACACTTGGGTACTCCTTTCTTTCCCTCTTCTCTTTTGGGAAGCATATTGCCCCTCCCCACCACCACTTGGGAATGTCACTCTTCTGAGCATTTCTTGTCTTAATTTATAGAGTTTGTTCTCCTTCTCCATTATTTGACTCCTGGGAAAGGAACTCAGGTCTTCAGGCTTGGTAACAAGTGTTTTTACTCACTGAGCCATCTTGCAAGTCCTTCTTTTCTCTGTTTTCCAAGACAAACGTGTAGTGTTTTATTTTTTTTCTACTTAATAGTGCTGTAACACTTGGGTAATGCTTTGTTGTTTCTTTTTCTTTTTCTCTTTTCCCAGCTAATATAGTTCACAGTACAGCATGCTAAATCACAAAGTACGAGTCCAAGGAAGGTAATGTCTTCACTACATTACAAAACTTTGGCAAGTCAATACAGTACTCTAACTCAGTAAAATAAGACTTTTGTTGTTAGAGCCATACAATACCTCAGTGATACTCTTCATTCTAAAAATATCATGTATGTAGCAAATGCAAATACTGTAGTTTCAGCAGAGAAAGTTATTTTATACAAATTAATGTCATTTGAATTATACAGCTTCTCCTTTTAAAGTGAATTTTTCACCCAGGATCTTCTAGTTCAGAGAAGCAAGGCAACCTTCTGCACGAGGGTGACTGGACTCTGTTCTGGGCTGGTCCATAGGGAGGCAGAGTTTCTGTCTGGAAGGCTTTAAGATTCTACCTTAAGGAGACATCAATTTCTTCTAATTACTTAAAATAATAATAATAATAATAATAATAATAGCAATAACAGTAGACCCGTTTAACTGTTCGTATGAATATTGGAACCCTCTAAAATAGTCATTTCAAGTCACAGCAACCTCAGATGGTTCCTTTGATTTAGAAACCCCTAGAGCCTTTTGTTTTATTCAAAAGGCATAGAGCCTTAGCCCAGTTCATTAAAAATGTTTACCTAAAATAGTTTATATATGTTCGTGTGTGTGTGTGTGTGGGTGTGTGTATGTATACTTGACACAAGATAGAGTCATCAGAGAGAAGGGAACCTCAGTTGAGGAAATGCCTCCATGATATTCAGCTATAAAGCACTTCCTCTATTAGTGACCAATGGGGAGGGCACAGCCTGTGGTGGATGATGCCATCCCTGGGCTGATGGTCCTGGGTTCTATAACAAAGTGTTCAGAACAAGCTGGGGGAAGCAAACCAGAAAGCAGCACCCCTCTCTTGTTTCTGCATCAGCCTCCAGGATCCTGACCTGTTTGATGTCCTGTCCTGACTTCCTTCAGTGATGGACAGCCATGTGGAAGTGTAAGCCAAGTAGACACTTTCCTCCCTAACTTGCATTTTGGTCATGGTGTTTTGTTGCAGCAATAGAAACTGTAACTAAGACACACGGTAAAGACCTCAATGGTATCTACAGAGTTCCTCTGCCATGTAAGCTTTCAATATCATCAGGTCATAAATACTATTTTGGGGGGTTGGTGGGGCTGGCTTATTTTTGTCTTTATCTTGTATAAAGCTGCTGTATGACAAAACTTTTCCAGGGGAGGTGCAACACACATGTCTACTTACCTTAGATAGGGAGCCCATAGCAGACTCAAGAACAGATATTTACAAAGTCCAATTTGGTGAACCAATGAGTTTTATTAGGTTTACTTACAGGAATATGGGTAGGGGTTACTTATAAAATCAGAAATGACTCAAAGAGAGTTGATTCAAGGAAGCCTACCCCATCATGGGTGACAGCTCACAAAGCTGGGAACCTGGAGCACACTGCATACCCTGCAGGCAACTTCCTAGGTTGGCAAGTTTTGTTTTGTTTTGTTTTGTTTTTTTCCAGTTGCCTCAGTTGATCAGAGCCCTTCTCAGGCAGCTTGATTGGCCTCAATCTTTGCAGCTCAGCTTTCTTCATTGTTTATCTTTCCCCCCTGGGAAGGGCCCTGTGAATCTGGTCAGTTTCAGGGACTGCCTGAAGCTATTTTGAGTTGTTTAACTTCCCACTTAAGAAGCCTCCTCTTCTGTAAAGTTTATACAAAGTAGTTCACTAACCTTCAGGCATCATGGAGAAACAGAAATAACAATGCTAGGGTTTGACCAACTCAAGAACTCTTGAGTTCTGCCTCTGACTCGCTGTTGATATTAGTGGACCATGAGTTTTAATTGTCAAGTTTCTAAGTTGATGATTCCATTACGGTGCCAAAAAAAGCAAAGCAAAGCAAAACAAAAAGACAACAACAACAACAACAAAAAACCTGCGTATGATTTTTGGTAATATATTGTGCTCCCGAGGGTATTTATCACTTTTCTTTTTAGACAGGGTAACTCTACATAGCTCTGACTGTCCTGGAACTTAGCATGTAGACCAGGCTGGCCTCAAACTCACAGCGCTCCACCTGTCTCTGCCTGCCAAGTGCTGGGATTAAATGTGTGCACTAAACACCCAGGCTGTGGGTATTTCTTATGACTCTTTCGTGTGTTTGCTCAGTTTTAGCCATTTGTGATGTTCTCAATGCATGTCATTTAACAGTAGTAAGAAACATACTATATGTTTATGATTCTCTCAATAAAGTTTTTCAAGTAATTTCTAAATTTCTTAGTAACAGTAGAATTCATCCCCAAGATAGACATATCACAATAAGAAATACACTCTGGTCAGTTGTCAAAAGTCAGTAGCTTACCAGGAAGCCTGTTCAAGCAAGAAATTCATGTTCCAAAAAGGTAATTTATCCCAAGGCATATATATTATATATGATATTATATGATATTTTATTTTATTATTCTATATTCCTGCTTGCCACAAGTATCGCCTACTTCAAGAGCTTGGGAAGCATTCATCACTTTTTCACGTGTTTTCCCTCCACCCACGAGACTTAGTGCTTTCTTTTATTCCTTTACAATTGGAGAATACACGTACTCACACGTATCTGTGGAATATGCGTGTGTGTGCGTGTGCCTGCGTGTGTGCACTCACCACAAATACTATTTATCTGTTGGTCGTTTCTCTTGTTCTTCCCTCAAGCAGCTTGTTGTCTCTTATCTATTTATTTATTTATTTTTTTGTCTGTTAATCTCAAATGTAAACCACTAATTCTCTCGTATTCCCCATAGGGTAACGAGCACTGTGCTGTGCCTTTAATAAATGCTTGCAAATGGCAAAATGAATTCTTTGCCTTGGTTAAAGAGGACTTCTGCATGGAAATGAGCCCCTCTGTTTGTGTGTAGGCTCCAATGGTTCATTTTCCTGTCAGACTCCCCCGTTATGAAGGCGGTGGCAGCATCAGCCGTGTGAAGGGAGGGAGTTTGTGTGGGGAACATTTGGAGGCTCAGAAAATCCTCCCGAGCTCTGCAAGCATCACAGTTTGTTTCCAGACTTCTATTTCATTCTGTCTCAAGACCAGAATAGGCAGAGAAGAAAGATGGCAAGATCTGCAGGGTTCCATATGTGAAGTCAACCCCTAGCCCCCTTCAGAAGGAAGTGGGAGGCAGAAAGGAGAGAAATCATTCGAGAATTTCTCAGCTCTGTTAATTCTCATTGGCCTGCAACTTTGCCTAGAGGCTCCTGAACCCACAAAATGCATCACTGAATGCATGACGCATTTAATTAGTTTGAATCCTCTCCTTTCCAGTTTTTCTAAAATAACACAGAACATCTCAGGGCAACACGTGTTTTCAAACCAATGGAATTCAAACCGCGTCGAAGTCCATGCTAATAGCTGGTGTGCCTTAAGCCTCTTTTGAATTATTTATTCTTGTGTGTGTGTGTGTGATTGTGCGTGTGTGTCTGGGTATAGGTATGTAAAAGGAGTGTGGGTGCTTGCAGAGGCCAGAGAGGACCTGGAGCTGGAGTTACAGCCACCTGGAGGATACTGAGGGAGGTGAGGATAACTGAACTTGGGTGGTCTTAACCATTTCTTTTCCCCTTCCAAGTAATCTAGAAAAACAAAGTACGTTTTCAGTGGCAGGGAATGGAAGGTACTCAATTGAATAAAAGGAGAGAACAAGGCATGCGTTTTAATCTTCTGAAAAGATAACTGAGCGAATATGGACTAGGATACTGCATGGCCACCCCCACCACTCCCAGTCCAGTCTTTCATAACATCACTGGACTGTTTTTTGAAAGAGAAGAGGCTGTCTCCAGTGAGACCACCCCAGCTCTGGAATTACTGTCCCTGTCCCATTCCTCCACCTCAATCCAATTCACACTTTTATGATTGGCTTTCTTTTTGACCCAGGCTTGTTAATTATATCCAGCTGTAGGCAAATTGCTCTTCCAAATTGGCAACTCCGAGCTCTCAAGCTGCTTGCGTTTTTTTTTTTTTTTCCTTTCCCTTGATAAAACCTTTGGAGCATGCATTTTCTTGACTAGTGTTTCTGAAATAATCCCCAGTTATGGATATTTTAAAGAGTTCAAGGGACTCACAGAATAACTCTGGGTTTGAATGCAGTGTGCTTCTTCAACTTGATCCAAAACTGCCTAAGAACATAGGCAGATGAGAGTTCTCCCAGAGATGTCAGCAATTTGCCATTGCTAGGGCCTTGTTTCCCAGACACTCTGGTGTTGGGATTGAAGCTGTAACAGGCCTGGCCATGGCCATACTGGAGAGAAAAGGTACTTTCCTGTCCAGTCCAAAGCTCTCTGCAGGTAGCAAACCCTTTTTTTCTCTCAGGAAATTCCTGCTTCATCTGGCACTTTCTAGTTCAGAAATTCCCTCTCTCCTTCTCTCCCTGGGTCTCTGTTGACAGCACAGAAACGGTCTTTCTTTTTTAGTTTTCTTTTTGATTTTTTGAGACAGGGTTTCTCTGTGTAACCTTGGAACTCATGCTGTAGACTAGACTGGCTTCAATCTCAAAGATCCATCCCCAGTGCTGGGTGAGGTTAAAGACTCATCAACAACACACAAACCCTTGCAACAACTTTACAGTGAGGAAAACTTACAGTGATTTTAGTTTTTCACTTTCCATAGGGGGTGGTAATGGGGTGGGGAATAGAAGCTCATTTTTACCTACCAACCTAAGAGGACTCTGCTTGATAAATTGGCATTGGGATACCATTTTAGGACAGAGGAACTGAAGTGATGATTGAGATGCAGAGTCAGAAGAACCTAGTCCCAGTCCTAACCCTATTACTCGCTATAGAACCTTTGGCAAATATTTTAATTCTAAATGGAGGCTAGTTCTAACTAGGTAGGTGGAATTACTGCTAACTGCCTTGCCCACTTCATATGCTTGGACTGAGATGAATGAGTGCACGTGGAATATGTTTTGTGAACAAAAAACCCCATAACTACCTAGTTCCTAAAACTAGCTAAAAATTTACCTGACTGACTATAAATGCCTGCTGTGTATATACTCATGATCTGTTCACTGAAGAAATAAAACATTCTGTCTGCTGGGTACAGATTTGCTCAGTGAACAAGAGGATGAAAATAACATTCAGTAAGCAACTAATATAATCTAGGCCCACATGTTTATTAATACTTAGGTAAATCAACACTGCTACAAAACGATGCATTGCATTTGATTTTCTGAAAAAAAATACAATTTACTGATCAGATGTGGCTATTGTCCCAGCACTTGGGTAGCAGGAGGATTGTAGCAAGTTTACATACTCTGGGCTATAGAGATCTTATATATTCAAGGCAATGCTTTCCAAATTTTGTTCTTTGTAACCCTGGCTGTCTCAGCTATTCTTGGGTCCCCGTGAGACATCATTGGACAGAGCAACATCACAGAAGAACAATTTATTTTTGCTCTTTGTTGTTGGGGTTTCTGTCCTGCCTGGTTCCCAGTCTTTAAGTCACAAATCACAAAGAGGTCTACATTAACTATATACTGATTGGCCCATTAGCTCAGGCTTCTTATTATCTTTTATAACTTATATTAGCCCATTATTATAGTATATGTTAGCCACATGGCTCAGTACCTTTTTCAGCAGGGCAGTCACATCTTGCTTCTTCTGTGTCTGGGCCCACAACTGTGTCCTCTTCCCAGAATTCTCCTGTTTTCCGTGACCCATCTCTACTTCCTGTCTGGTTGTCCCACCTATACTTCTTGCCTGGCTACTGGCCAACCAGCATTTATTTAAAATATAATTGACAGAATACAGACCATGGTCCCACACCAGCTCTTGGTTTCAGAGGTCTTTTTGTCCCTCATAGTGGGAAAAGGCATAGTCTAAAGTATGTGGTGGAGATTACGCAATAATTGACAGGAATCAGAGAGAGGTGGCAGGAACCAAGGATGTCTATCATTTACAAAGGCCAAACCCCAAGTGACGTAGCCACCCACCTCTGAAAGGCTCTATAGCCTTCAAAATAACACCCTACAATCTGAACCCATTCAGAATATGCTGTGGTTGGGGAAAGTTTCAGATTCAAACCACAATTCTGGTCCTGATAGATATCCTTGACTAGATCTTGAATGGTCCCCAAAGACTTAGCTATAGAAGGCTTGGTATCCAGTCGATGGCACCACTGGGAGGTGGTAGAAAATTTCAGAGGTAGGAAGGCTTCATGGGAGGAAATCAGGTCCTTGAGTGGAACGGTCAGTTCCCTGGTCGCTTCTTCCCCATGGCTTCCTGGCTACAAGGAAGTGAGCACCATACTTTATCTTTTTTTTTTTTTTTTTGGTTTTTGGAGGCAGGGTTTCTATGTGGTTTTGGAGCCTGTCCTGGAACTAGCTCTTGTAGACCAGGCTGGTCTCGAACTCCCAGAGATCCGCCTGCCTCTGCCTCCCGAGTGCTGGGATTAGAGGCGTGCGCCACCACCGCCCGGCATCATACTTTATCTTATGATCCCTCACCATTCTCCTGCCTCTCCACAGGCCCAAATGACTGAAGACTAAAGCCTTGAGCCAAAAATAAACCTTAAAAAACTTTCTTTAAGTTGTTTACTTGCAGGTTATGGTGGTACTCACTTCTAATTCCAGCACTCAGGAGGCAGAGGCAGGCAGATCTCTGAGTTTGAGAGTACCAAGACAGCCAGGACTATGCAGGGAAATCATCTCAAAAAAAATTTCAAAAGAAAAGAAAAGAAAAAAAAAGTTGATTACTTAAACTATTTTGTCGCAAAGATGGTTAGTACCTTATTCTGCTGTAGGTCCAGGGTCCTGAACTTTGAGAAGTTTCTGTTCCATCCCTTATCAAACAGATGTGCAGCACCCAGTTCCATACTGGCAATCATGCAAAAGGTCATACAGTGGAGAAACCTGTTTAGTTTTGCTCACTCTTGAATTCTACAAACATACCAATCTCCAGTGTTTATTTTCCAATTACACTTACTAAAATTTGACAAAACTGGGATTCTATTGGAAGCATTTTGCCGAATACAAGTCTTGTGGGGTAAAGGTATGTTCCCTTGGTCTTGGTCTTGGTTGGGTCAAATCAGGGTCAGGGTATTTTTTTCCTTGGCTCTTTTTACCCTACAGGTTTAAGTTCATGATTGGAGCTAATAGGTGGCACATCCACAAGAACAAAAGATATTTTTATCGTTCAAATGGTAACCTACACCTGTAATCCTAGTAGCAGGATTGCTACAATTGAGTTCCAGAAACAAGCAAAAAAGCAGCAGGCCCGCCTACCCCGCCCCAATCAAGCAAACAACCCTTCCATCTACTATAGCTAGTCATGTGGCAAAGAATGGCCCAGGAAGGAAAAAGTACAACTATAAAAATTAAGTAAGCTAAATTAACTAGTAATTGAATTAATCCTATTTTCCCCCTATGGTCCCGGGTCAGAACCTGGACCTTGAACATGCCACAGACTCGTCTGCCACTGACCTACTTCCCAAGCTCATGCTTTAGTGTTGTTGCTGTTGACCGTTTTATTTAGTCTTTATTTTTTTGCTAATGATTTATTTATTTTTATTTTATGTACATTGGTGTTTTGCCTGCATGTATGTCTGTGTGAGGGTGTCAAATTAACTGGAGCTGGATTACAGACAGTTGAGAGCTGCTACGTAGGTGCTGGGAATTGAACCTGGGTCCTCTGGAAGAGTACCCAGCTCTTAACTGTTGAGCCATCCATCCCTCCAGTTCCCAGTCTTTTTTTTTTTTTTTGTTTGTTTTTGTTTTTTGTTTTTGTTTTGCCTGTAGACTTTTGTCATCTTATTGCTTTATCACAATACATTACATAGAACATAAACTTTATTGTATTAGGTACTTCGAGTGTGTCATTTAGTGTTACTAAACACATCCGTGATAATGCCTTGCAGACTTCACTAGTAGCCCTCGCCAGGTTTTTTTATTCCTGAAGAAATAAGATAAATATAAAATAAGACAAAGGAGATTATTTTTGTGATTCTGTACATTTATGCACACATGTGCACGTGTGAGTCTGGGGGTGTCTCTGAGGCACTGTTAGCGTGGGTGCCCCGGAAGTTCAGAAGAGGGTGTCAGGATCCCTGGAGCTGGAGTTAGAGATGTCTGTGAGCCCTCTGACACAGTAAGTGGGAAACAAACTCTGGCTCTCTGGAGGAGCAGAGTGGGTTCTTTACCACTGAATAATCTCTGTAGCCATTCCCCCCTCCTCATCTTTTTCTTTCAATGAAAATCCTATAATGTCTTCAACTACCGTGCGCCAATGTTTGATCATAAACATTCTTCCCTGTGCAATTTGCTTTTTCCATAAAATTCAGCTTCATGAATTATAAGAGATATCCTACTAAGTCATACAGTCATGACTTGGTCTATATATGGACATTTGATTATTCTCACTTTTCTTTTCTGTAAATACCTGAGTACCTAAAACATTTTTCATATTTTGAGTTGTGTTAGGACAGCAAGTAGGTAAAAGAATATGAACATTTCAGTGATTTTTTTTCTTAAATGAAAAATGCCAGAGCAGGAGAGTGGAGATTTCAAAAACAGCCAACTACCAAACTGATGGTGAGCCCCACTGGTCCACTTTAGCTGTGAGCCCTAAGGATAAACGGACCACTTCGCTTGCTCAAAAGGTTACTACTTTTCTCCTGGTCTTGTTGAGAAGCCATCTCTGCTGATTCCTTGTAAGAATTTCCTCCTTTCTCTTCTTTTTCCTCTTCCCCCCTTTTTTTTGGTGTGTGTGGGGGGGGCAGTAAATTGCTTCACCCCAGTCTTGCTATTGCCTGAGCTCACTGAAGCCTAATATAGTCTGGATTCCTCCCTGTGATACTGCCCATCTACGGGGCCTGGCCCATCTTGAGCCCTCCCAAAGCATTATCTGTACTGTTACTCCTCCATCATAGAGAAAATAAAAAAAAAAATCTTTATCTCTTGTTCCAGGGAATGGCTATAATAAGAAGTGGTCTACATCTCTATAGGGTTTTGTTTGCAAACAATTTGCCAAATCATGAGCGTCTCTCATCATTCTTGCAAGAATAAAACAGGTGAATTCACATGGACAGGAGTTTGCTTTGCTTTTACTGTGGCAAATTACAGCTAATTTTTTTTTTTTTAGAAAGTCCTGCTAAATCTTCAGAAAGGAAAATAATAGGTTTTGGTTACCTATGATCTAGAAAAGCTCCTCAGTGTAAGAAATAGGGCCCCAGGGTACACTGTGCTTCAAGTTATAGGTTAATGAGCAAAGGTACAGCCACGTTGTACCCTGAGGGAGGAAGCCTGCACTCTGTTGAACTGAACTGACAAATGTTAGGCTGGTTACAGGTGCTAATGAGCAATCAAGACGGGAGTTTAATGAAGTTTCTCTCCTCAGCAAATAAAAAAAATGCACTTTCTCCTTCTTGATCTATATGCATGTATAATATATGTACATAGATATGTATGTATCTAGATATATACAGAGATGGCATACAGTTACTTGCATTTATATTTCCTGTTCAAAACCTAGTCATACCAGCATATATGTGTTGCAGAACGATGTGGCTTTGTAAATGGCGAGAATGTTATGTTAAATTGAATCTCACCTCATTTTGATTTAAAAAGGCTAAAGATGTCTGAGTGGCTGACAGGTGTCAATCAAGACTATCGTTAGAACTTGTGTATACGGCATCAAAATTCGAAGTCAAAGTTATGCTTACTGAATTGTGATCACACTTGCTTATGTCATATTTTGCAGGCTTAAATAAAGTAAACAGCTATACAGCGTTGCTACAGAAGCAAGTCAGGGTGGCATTTGGTGAAACCCCGTCAAGCTCCTAAGGCAGCAAAGGGACAGAGTTTAAAGATGTTAGCGCAGCATAGGGTTCCTTCAGAGCAACCATGCTGTCGGGGCAAAGTCCTTTTATTAAGTACTCATTTCTTAAATAGATACAAGATAATAAAAAACAAAACCAAACCCCTCTCTACTACACCAGGCTATGCAAAGGCAGAGGGGCGAGGAGCTTCTCCAGCAACAAGCAAAGTCAGTGACGCGGCAAGTAAATTCAGATATTCTGTAAATGACAAACCAGAAATGAGGAACGCCAGCTGTTCACATTGGAAACTTACCCAACATTTTATTTTAGTCCAAGTTTTATTTATTATGAGAACAAACGAGAGTAAGTTTTCAGTGGGGGTAGGGAGTCTTATTCCTTACCACAGCAATAAGGAACAGTGAAATTTCAGTGCAGCTCGGCGTTTTAAAGGTTGCTCCCCTTTCTTCCTATCACCAACCGCTCCGGTGAGACCGCCACCTTGGGGACAGAACCCCAGGACGCCTCTTCTCGGGCGCCTCCTCCGAGGTTCTCCCACTGTCCACCCACACTCCTGCCTCTCAAGACTCGCTTCTAGGGGATCAGGCAGTGAGCTGCGCCGCGTCCCTCTTTCCGGCTCGCAGCCCAGGAGCCGCGCGGCCACCGAGCCCAGGTGGCGAACAAAGGCTGCGCGGGGCGCGCGGCCGGGCTGGCGCGCGTCTTCCCGGCAGGAGGCGACGGCGGCGGGGGCGCGCGCCGGAGCCCGCATTCCACCGAAGCGGCCGGAGCCCGCGGGGCGACGTCACCTCAGGCTCCGCCCCCGTCCCTCCCCGAGCAAAGTAACTCTGGACTACCCTGAGCTGCCTCTACCGAGCATGGAGAGCAGTGGCCGCGGCTGGCGGGCGACGCTTTCGCCCGCGAGGTAGTTTGCCGACGTTGTGCAAGGACGAAAGTGCTGGCGGGTGGCCGCGGCGTCCCCGCGAGCCCCCCACGAGGCCGGGCGGGCGGCTGGCTGGTGGATTTCGCCGCGATACCCCCGGAGGCTCTTTGCAAAGCTGCTTGAAACTTCTCCCAAACTCGCCATGGATGTGGCGGCGGCGGCGCTGCCTGCTTTTGTGGCGCTCTGGTTCCTGTCCCCGTGGCCTCTCCTGGGGTCGGTCCAAGGCCAGTTTTCAGCAGGTGAGTGGTCGGTGGTGGGGGGCACCTGGGGTCTGTGGCTGTCCGCAACCTTGGACTCTGAGGGAGGAGGAACTAGCTGGTTGCCGGGACTGGGGATTCGGGAGGCGTTTGCTCGGAGTGGGGTGGTGGTGGGGGGGTGCAGGTTGAAGCCAGGTCTGTCCTGGGAGTTTGTGTCAGGCTGGACGAGGTCAGGAGGTGGGCGCCACCCTGCTCAGGTAACTTTTACGTTCGCGACCCATTGTTTCCAAGGCTGGCCGGGCACGCAGACAGCCCCGGGTATACTGGTTGGAGTCTGTGGCGACCTTGCTTTTCTTGGGTGAACCGTAGATATCTTGGGCGTCGGGAAAGCAGTCCTCACAGCCTTAGTTAGGGAAGAGAGAAAGAAAAAAGTACTTAGGGCTCCCGGGACCACGATTCTTTGGCTCGCCGAGCGGGCTGGTGGCTCTCTGCCGCCAGACTGTTCAAAAATTACCCGGGAAGCTTTTGTCAGAATTGTGGGGACGCGTAGGGACTGACATCGGCGCGCTCTGCCAGGTGCTTTTTGTCCCGGGAATAACCTCCTCTGACTATTGTCCAACTACTTCCCTGTGACTCTCGGAGGCTTCTTCCTCCTCCGCTGAGGGTTGAGAGTTGCTCCTGGGTTGATTACAGGGCGCAGCGTGGAGCATGTTGCATGTGTATGTTGGCGGAACCCGTACGACGTTTGCAAATGTGACTCTTAGGATAGAATCAAAGCTGTCCTGGGCAGCGAGGGCTGGGCGCCCATTCCCGGAAGGCTTACTCTGCTTATGTACTGAAGCCAGCACAAAACTGGCTCCACATCTCCCTGAGTCCGCCTGGATGACCCGGCCTGGGAACGTTCTCAGTCCACCAGGGCAACCCGGATAGAGAGACGAGACTCAGAGTTCCATGGTTATCCCTTTTTGAATCTCACAGAAGACCCTGGACTCCCGGTCTCTCCGACTGGTTGTCTCTGTTCCCATCCACTTTTGATATCCTTCCTGGAGATCGGTTTCTTTTGTGTGTCGTCCGCCGGCTCTGAAGTTTCACCTGGTGGACGCTGGGGATCGAGCTCCCAGGTTGATCTTCTGCCTCCCGCAGGGCTTGACAACTTTTCTGGCCAACCAACCCGGCCCCGCGCGTTTGGCGGGCGCATCTGCTGCCTGGGTTCCTAGGACAGATGGAAACACAGAAGGGCCTAAGGGTGACGGGAAACGAGACTGTCGCGCTTCTGGCTGAACCGACAGGATGCGTAGACCGAACTTACTTTGTCTTTGACAGTTTCATTGTTGAGACTGCCCGATTTCCTGGAAATAAACTCACCAGGTTGTTTTCCGGAGCAAATCCTTCATTAGCTTTTCTTCTCCCCTCCCCCATTTTCAACTGTATACAGGGACTTAAAGCTCAGATTCTGGTGCCTGAGTGTATCCTCCTCTTAGGCAGAGGCTGTGAAATGGTAGCAGGCAAAGGAGAAACCATGTGTCTAGGTGATGTGCAGAGGGCACCAGTTCTATGCAGTGAGCTCCGACGACTTAATTTAATTCTCTCCGGGTTCAGTATTACCGCCTGCGTCTCTGCCATACAATGCTGTTAGTATTGGAACCATGCTTGATGTAACTCATTATATGCAGTAAGTTGGAGGGAGTATTGATTTCTACACAGTGCTTGTCACTGCGCGGAGAGCGTAGCTTGAGAAGACATGTAGTTTGCTAATTGAACTTTACCAGTTGCATGATTAAACTCATGTATTCTGGACTGGCGACTAGTGATGTCTTCACAGCCGATGGATATAGGCTCAACATTGGAGAAACTTTTCTCTTTCAAGGTGCTATTTAGCTTTTTCATCAACGTGTACTGAGACTGCCTCATCACAGGGCGCAGATGTGCTTCTGAGAGTTTATTATGAATGCTGCCAGTTCTCACAGAACTGCTAACATCTTCTTGCTATTCAGGATATGCATGTATGCCCACAACCAAAGATCTTTTATCTCTCAAGTTTAAAGTCAGGTTTTGGACTTATCTGTCTGTCTCCAGAGATTTAAAGTTGGTTTTGTAGGCATTTCTTTTTTTTTTTCCCTAGTTGTCATAAATCATTTGGTATTGTAATGTCATTAAACTCTTTGGCATATTTGTAAAAAAATATTGATTGGTGTTGGAGATGAATTAGAGATTGAAAAAAAATGGAAGTGCTTTTTTATTTCTTCCTTTTTTTCTTCTGATAGTCTATTTTAAATGATGAACATCTGGAGAAATTTAAATAAACATGCATTAAAGATCGAAAGAGGCATATTTTCAAAGTTTTAAAGTAGTCCATTCTCTTAAATATGTATTAGGAATTGTGATTGCCAAGGTCAGGTCGTCACTTTTCAATATTACTGTGTGGCTGTACATGTTGTACGCTTCAAAAGCAAATTGGGGAGGATACTGTAGTTGGGAATTTGAAATGTCGTTTACACACTGAATCTCTTTGTGTCTCAATCACACATTAACACTTTCCTATCACAACCGGCTTTTTCTTTTTTTTCTGTTTGCTTTTCAAGTCTAAAAGCGGCTGCATGGCAAACATCTTTAAAGCCAGGGCTTTATGAATTTCACCCTTCACTCTAGCCTCTGAAAACAACACTTGCATCTGCATTCTATCCAGGAAAACTGAGGTATGGGAGACCAGAGTGTTAGGACAGTCTGTTTCCTGGGCTGTGGCTGTTCTTGTTGGTCTCACCATGCAAGCAAGCTTTCTATAGAACTCATGACCGACAAAACCTGTCTTGCTTGGAAACTCAGCTTTCTCATCTATAAAATGGGGATAATAATACGCGTCCTGACCTTTCCACATAGTTTTTATGAGGATCAAATGAAGTCGTTTATGTGGACCAGCACTGTCAACTGTAAAGCATGGCTGAGCTATCTGGGGTGTAATCATCATAAATTAAGGTAGCCCGAGTGCCAGAGTTTCAGCTTTTATGGCTCTTAAACTCTTAGAACTCTCAGTAACTATAGGCTTTTCAGCAAGTTGTGTTTGTGTGTGTGTGTGTGTGTG
>NC_022034.1:40801120-40806735 GCF_000317375.1 Microtus ochrogaster | reverse complement strand
GAGAGAGAGAGAGAGGGAGGGAGAGAGGGAGGGAGAGAGGGAGAGAGAGTTATTCCACTAGTCTCCACTTCCATCATAAAGACTGATTCAGAGCACGAGTTTGATACTGAGATGGCAGTATCAGAAATTATCTTTGATCATTTTTCAGCTCAGGTATGCCAGTCTTTCACAAATTGACGAAAGCATTGCTACTGATATTCCTAGTACCCTAATTGCAGGGAAAATACTTGAATAGTGTTGTGATTTTAAGGTGATTTGTTGAACTGGTTCAGTGTTTCCTCAGTGTGGAGAATTACATGTAACTTTGGATGCAGTCTTACCAATGACCTAGAGAGGGACTATTGTGTCTGCTATGAAGTGAGCCTGGGAACGTTTTCTGTTCAAGATCTTGCCTTGGATCAGGCCCTGGCACATCACCCTGGTCACTCCTTAGGACCTTACAACGAATCAAAACAGACCCCCTTGCCTTGTGCCTGGCTTCTTGCTGTGTCTAGTACAAAATTAAATTTCTCTTACTCTGATTATCTCCTGGGCAGATACTTTGGAGCCGGCTCATGTTTAAGGCTTGCCATTTAGTTCTCTAATTTTGATGGACTGGTATTCTTTGTTGTCTAAATACATTAAAATTCCGAATTCTGCGCCCTAATAATGATATGGATAATTTCAGGACTGTTTTTCTTTCTCAATGGTTCCCTTATATCTGAGTTTCCTAGCCTGTGAGATGTCATTTTGTGTCTGCCTGCCCAGACGGGAAGAGGCAGGTTTGGCTGCTGTTTGGTCATTGGCATGTGTGTTGCTGACAGCTCTTCTCTTTGTATTCATGAATGTGAATCTCGAAAATAAATCAATAAATCATCCCCTCTGTTACTGTGTCCCTCTTTCACACTTCGGCCCACACCTCCCTGATAACACCTTAGCTCTACATCCATAGTCAGCAAACCAGAAGCTTGTTGCTTTTGCTAAATATCTTTAGGTACTGTGTATGTTTGAAAATGCTAGCCATATGACCGGTCCACTACCCAAAACTAAACCAGTGCTCTCACATACCAGACCCTCTGCTATGTCCAGTATTGATGTATTAGTGCCTATGTGTGGAGCCTTAAATTTGCATGACACAATTTCATATGGAGAAAGTGTGTTGGCTACCACTCATATTCTCCCAAGATTGTATTTAGACAGAGGAGGTTATGTTGAGCGTGGATCTGTACTGTTCCCATTTCTTCAACTTAGTTTTTCATGGAGGAAAGGACAAAGGATTGTTGAAGGCTGAGAGCAGAAACTATCAAAAGAATTTACAGACAAAATACAGGGGAGGGGGCGCATGTGTGCGTGTGTGCATGTGTGTGTGTGCATGTGTGCGTGTGTGCATGTGTGTGTGTGCATGTGTGTGTGCGTGTGTGCATGTGTGTGTGTGCATGTGTGTGTGCGTGTGTGCATGTGTGCGTGTGTGCGTGTGTGCGTGTGTCTGCCTATGTGTGTGTGTGCGCATGTGTGTGTGTGTGTTCGTGTGCACGTGCACATACATGCGTGACGTCATTTACCTAGTTTTCAGAAGACGGAAAAGCGTCTTTTTTTCTGAGTCATTTATTAGAATTGGCCTCTTTGCCTTTGTCCAAACAGATTCATTTCTTATTCTGAGAGTGCAAACATTTCCCTCTGTGTATTCCTCTCAGACATTCCCCTTTGATCATCTGTGTCTGGTCTGTGTTCCTCTATCAAATGGGGTTTCTCTGCCTAAAAAGGTTGTAATTGCTTTTGAACATGACTTGTTTTTTGCAGCAGAATCCATGCTGTTGATCATAGTTACTGAGAAATTGTACAAAACATATCAAGTCACCTTATATCTTAAAATCGTATTTGATTACAAAACTGATGAATAATACATCTATCAGACTGCTCTTTATTTCAAAAACAAACCTGCATATCCATGAAATAATTTTTTTTTTTAGTGTCACAGAATGTTTGCTTCTTGTGGTTATCCATTCCTGAGTGAAAGGCTTCATAGTAAGAGGGGGTGGAAAATTTGAATACCAGGTTGCCTAGCGCTCTAGATAAGTGGATAATTTATATCCAACTGTGCCTTGGAAAACTTTTTGGAAGTTGCCACATTTGGATGCTTATAGCACGAAGCCCAAGGCAGAAACTTGGCAAACTTTAGACCCCACTCAGTACAGATGTGACACACACGATTGATGGAAATTCCCCAAAGAATCAGAGCGGCTCATAAGACATATTAATAAATTAATTTCTCAAAACAGAGTTTCTCTGTGTAACGGTTCTGTCTGTTCTGGAACTTGCTTTGTAGACAAGACTGGCCTCTAGCTCATGGAGATCCACCTGCCTCTGCCTCCCAAGAGCAGGAATTAAAAGTGTGTGCCACCAATGCCCAGTCATAAGAGACATTTTATGCAGCAGTTATGAGATGTGTGTCTCTATTCATCTTGAATTCTTTTCAGATTTCTTTTTTTCTTTCTTCTTTTCTTGCTCCCTTCCCCCTTCCTCCCTTCGTCCTTCCTCCCTTCCCCCTTCCTCCCTTCCCCCTTCCTCCCTTCCCCCTTCCTCCCTTCCCCCTTCCTCCCTTTCTCCCTTCCTCCCTTCCTTCCTTCCTTTCTTTTCTTTTTTGATTTGGGTTAATGTCTTGGTTAGTCCCCTTATGGAAGCGCAGTTTCCCTCATATAAAAACTTGACTGTGTGTTCTGTCTCAGGTTGTTGAGGTTCTGGGAAAACACTGAAGTGGGCATTGCAGGGACTGTATTGATCCTGTTGTGGAACACTGCCATTTCTCCACTTAACCCTGGTGCAAAGTATTTTTTTTTTTTTTGGCATTCTGCTATTTATTGATAATCCAGAAAAACATATTAAAGGCTTATTTTGTCATTTACAGTTATTTTAGGTGCAAAGTAAGTGGTCTTAAGTGAAATAATTCATGCTTCCACTTAGGTGACTGTAGAGCCCAGTGAATGAAAAAGCGATGCTGGCTGAGTCTTCTACCGGCATCATGGGGTAGGGGAGCCAAAGGGAAGCCTTTGTCGGAATGAAGCCAAAGGGGAGTGTTCTAGGGAATTATAGCTTTCAGTTATTTAGTTGGGACAGCCGAAAACTTTAAGTATGTCTATCTTAATGATAGTGTGAACTTCAGTGCCAAAGTCTCATACTAGGAAGACGCTGAGGAAAAGAGGTGATGGAGTTGAAAGTGCCTACTTACATTCTTTGAAAGACTACTGAAAGTCTATTCGTATTTCTTTTCTTTTCTATTTTGTAGAGGAGAAACTGAATTTATACTAAGTGAACTATTTGTTGTAGTTCACTTTCCTGTTCCATTATATATCACGTACGTAGTAAGTATGTAATAAAACTTTCAGATTGGCCTCTGTGTAGTCACCTTTCCCAGTGCCTCCTGCTCCTGAATTAGCTGTCCAGGCTGGAACTCTGGACCTTGTCCTAGGCAGCTGCTGGACTGGCCATAGAAATTCTCCTAATTGTAGTTGGGCAGTGTGCTGGTCTAGCAACTGCCTAAGTGGAAGAAGTGAGAGCCTGGTCCCAGCTCCTCGGTGTCATTTGGTAGCAAGGGCAAGAACAGGAAAGAGGCCTTTCTCTGGCCAAGACGTCATGGTTGATTGCTGTCTGGTCCTTATGATCCTAGCATTTGTGTGGTCTATGGAGCATCAACATTAGCTTGGCTTGGGACCTTGTGGTGGTCTCTGGTCAGCCCTACACATATTGGATTGGAATCTATATTTCAATCAGGTGATTTGCTTGACTATTTTAGTTTTTGGAAACATTGTATTAGAACAAGCTAAGCTTGAAAAAAGATTGTCACATGCACTTCATTGTAGAATTGTAAGAGTTGTGATTAAGGATTAAATTATGACATAAAATAAATATCTCTAGGTTTATAATTATTTTTATAGATTTTGAAAAAGATTTATTATTTTTGTCTTATGTATATGAGTGTTTCATTTGCATGTATGTCTGTGTGCCATGTGCTAGGTTGGTGCCTATGGAAGTCAGAGGCGAACATCATATCTTCTGGAATTGGAGTTATATATGGATGTGAGTTGTCCTTGGCTACTAGGAATCTTGACCCCAGGTCCTTTGTAAAAATAATTGTTCTAAATCACAGAGCCACCTGTCAAGCCCCAGATTTATAATTACTATTTATATTTCCTGATAATAATTTAGCATCCCTGACACATCAAAATAATTAAGATTACATGAGATTTTTTTTATGTTTAATGAACACTCAGGCTAGAGAAGAATTTTTTTCACAAGAAGACAAATATAAAGCTAACGTTTTAGTTATGGATGTTACTTGAAAGAATATTATAGGTGCGGATACTGTCTAAGGAACCAAAAATACTATGCATAAACTACCTTTGCTTGATTTAATGTTGGTAAGGGAAATAATATTCCCTCTGACATTAGTACCAATTGTCTCTTGCTTTATAACTCTCTTCCAAGGTCTCTGTAATAAGGAGCATGTTTGTAGGTCAGTCAAATTTAATGAATTGGAGTTAGTAGATAGAATACATTCAATTTCACAGGAATTGTTTTTCCAGTTTTTTTTCCTGTTCATATTTAAGCACAGAGATTGTCAGCTTTCTCAAGAGAAAAAATTATGATGTAAAAGACAGTGTACACTGTTCGTGTCAAAACACAGTTTTCCGTGCATTTTATAGCTTGCTTTAGCATTCTTTTAGAAAATGAATTTCCCCAAAGACCTAATTGCCTCTTTATTAATGAGTCTGCAAGTGTTTTTTTGCTATTCATTTACTGTTCTAAACGTGTCTACTTTTGCTAGCAGTTTCAACAGTGAAGTCTCTGATGAAATCACAACTGCTATGTTTGTTTTTGCTGTTTACTAGTGATTTGGAAAAATACTGGCATAATGACATGGTTATAACGGCGAGTAAGGAAAGGCAAAAAGTATAAATGAATGTTAACCTCTGCTCTTTGATAACACCGTGATCGTAGAAGCTTGAGTTTGGGGATGGTAGATAGCAAGATTCTCTGTGCTTTTGATATTGTAAATAAGAATCAACTTAGCCTACAGTATCTGGACTGTGAGAAACAGAGCTGTTGGGATTAATAAGTTGCGGATTGATAAATTCCGTATCGACTTAATACTTTGGGGTTTAAGAGGGAGATCTAATTAGAGACAATTATCAGGCAGGCATGGAAAACCTCAGAGTTTTTCACACACCTTCAAGAACTTTGGAATTTAAATGTTCTCATCAATCATTTCTCTCTCTTTTTTTTTCTAATTTTATTCCAAGTTTACTAGGCTTACCCCCCCCCCCTTTAGCTATACTTAGGTGTATTTAATCTCTTATCCACTGAAAAAGGAAGATTTTCCCAAAGCAATTACAAAAACAGTAGATCTGCCATTTGCTGAGGGCCTATGACCTAGTAAAATCTAGGATCAATGTGTTACATATTTTAAAATCTCCGCAATATCCTTTTGTTTCCATTCTACACACAGGCTTAGAGAGGGAAAGCAGTCAGTGTCTCCAGAGATCCTGTGAGGAACTGGTTGATACAGGATTTGTTATTGAGTGAATGCACAAGCATGGAGTGATTACACATTTTCCTTTCAGATTAGCAGAAAATGCAAC